>NW_027461567.1:0-220449 GCF_027571235.1 Dermatophagoides pteronyssinus | reverse complement strand
TGTTCAAATGAGAAACATTAAATAGTCAGAAGCGAAAATTCTGAATTTCTGAATTCTGAATTCTTTATGTTTGAAATGTGTAAACACACATATATAAGAAACAAAAGCAAAAACAAGCGAAAAAAAAACGATACATTTCGGTAGTTTTTTTTTCTTTGCTGTATACTGATTAGGTGTGTAGGTGTTAATTTTTTTCTTTGTGTTGGCCACTTTGAAATTGTGAACAATGAAATTATATTGAAAAGAAAAAAAAATGGAAACATTGTTTCTTTCTCGGTCGGTTTCGGTTATTTCATTTTCGGTTATTGTTTGAGATGCTAAACTCCCCACTCAATCATTTTTGACCAGGAACCAAAAAAAAAAAAATTGATGCAATGACCGGAAATGTGATGTTTCAAAAACAACAACAGCAACAACAACAACCGAAACGAAAAAAAAATAGCCAACACATTTTTCACATCACATTGTCGATGTGGTCATTCTCTCCTCAATATTCATTTTATTCTGGTTGTTTTCTTTTGATGGTTATTTCTGGCCATAAAAAAAAAATTTTCTCCATCATCATCATGATGGTTTACCGGGAAATTTCTTATTGTTTGTTGTTGTTGTTGTTGTTGAAACCATATTTGATCCAACAACAACAACAACAACAAACAAACAAACAAACAACAACCACAACCGTAAAAAACAACAAAAACTTTTCTTTTAGTTTTATTTTTTCCATTTATTTGATTGTCGGTGATGATGAAAATAAATGAACATCTCTCAGACTCTGAATATCATTTTCATTCATTTTTCAAATATTTTTTTCTGTTCAAGTTTGTTCATCTCAGATAACTTTGATCGATTTGAATATGAGAAAAAAATTTTCAATTTTTTTCTGAAACAAACAATAATCATTGATCGATGATTGTCTATTTTTGGCTTGTTGTTGTTGTTTTTTTTTCAATTTCAACAACAAAAAACGCTAGAAAAGAGTTACGAAAAGAGTTTCAAAAAATTCATTCAAATCAATCAAATCAATATTGACTTTTTGGTTGAGTAGAAAAAAAATCGATCAATCAATCGATTGATCAGAAAAACGAAGAATAATATTCATTTATCAATCGAAAAATATTGCGAAAAAATACAGAGAAAAATTTCCAAAATTCAAAAAAAAGTAAACAAAAAAAAATTTTCACCCTTCTCGGTTATTATCATCATAATGATTACCGACAAACAAACAAGAAAAAAAATTCAATTCACTATATCACACACAAGGGTTAATGGCGCATTTCACACCAACAACAACAACAACAAAAATATTTGTTTTTTGTTCAATGATTGATTCTGGAATTTCCTTTGATCGATTTCAACGAAAAATATGAATATTTTTTGTTTAAAATTACATATGTAGCACAGAATATACACTTTTTTTTATATTGCTTTCTTGGTTCAACAACAACAACAACAACAACATTAACCATTCAACCGACCGACATTTATTCATCAACAGATTCGCATATCATCATCATCATCATCATCCGCATCGTTTTTTTTTTTTCGGTGAAACGCGAATTGCACGCTATTATTACTTTGTCGCTTTTTCGTTTGTTGTTTTAGTCTTTGTTTTTGTTTTTCATAGTTGTGATATGCAAATCGATTTAGACATTTGCATTATTCATAAATATTAGTTTTTCTCTGCTACCATCATAATAATAATAATAATAATAATAATAATATTTCTGGGAAACTTTCTTGAAAACAAACAGTGAAAAAAAAATATGTATATGTACCGTACCGAACGTCACACACACATATATATGAAAAGATGGATAATGTTTTTTTTTCCTATGTAGAGAGAATCCATGGTTAATGGTATTCTCTCCATATGATGATGATGATGACTTTATGTCAGATGAAAATTTTTTCTTTGTATGAATTTTTTCTGTTGGAATTTTCTTGTTTTGCATTTTTTCGTTTTCTCGTTTTTCTTGATTGAAATTGAAAAAATGAAAGTTTTTTTTACATTTGTTGTTGAATTTCTAGAAAATTCAAATCGATCGAATTGAATTTCATTTCGATGATGCAAAAAATTTTATTCAACCCTTTGGCGTTTGGTTGTTGCATTCATTCATTGATTCATTTTTGAAAGAAAAAATTTCTTGGAATTTTTTCATGTTTCCCATGAAAATTTCTATCAATCTTTAACTAAAGATTCAATACAATTGGATTTCTTTCTTTCTTTCTTTTCCTTCGTCAGATCGAACAATCGATCGATCGATCGATCGATCGATAGATCTGTCGGTCATCCACCCCCTCAGAAAATGATGAAAAAAAACATTGTTGTAATTCGAGCAACAACAACAACAAAACACATTTTCTTTTTTTCTTAATGATCATCATCAATTGGATGTCAATCGTGTGATATCAAAGAATCAAAGAATCAAAGAGAGAGAGAAAAGTCATCAAGAATCGATTTTCTTTTCTTTCTTTCTTTTCTCTTCAAGATATTATGGTCATCCATTTTCAATCATCATCATAATGATGATGATTGTTTCGTGGAAAAAAAAATTTATTTATTTCCCGTAAAATTTCTCTTTGTTTATTTTCAAATCCAAAGAAATATTCTTTTCACGATTTTTTTTTTGTTTGTCACGCACGCCTAATTTGAAGTGTATCTAATGATAAAATCTTTAAAAATAATAATAATAATAATAATGACAAGAAATCAAAAAAACAAACAAAAACAAACAAAGTGAAATATGCGTCATAGAATTGAATCAAGAATCAAGAAAAAAACCCACGAGATTTGACGTGTGTATGTATCACATTGATGTGATCAAGATTGATTTATCCAAAATACATGATGATTATGTGTGTGTGTTCGTGTGACTAACTAAGAAGAATTTTTTATAGATAATTTTCCTTTATTTGCAAATGCAAAAAGGAAAAAAAAGCAAACAGAAAAGCAAAAAAAAAACAAACAAACCAAAACCGAAAACCAGAAAACCAGAAACTATTTCCATGAAAGATTTCCATTTTTCTTCCATTCTTCTTTTGATTTTGATATATGTCGAAATAAAATGTTTTACACATCAATTTAATATTCACTTTATAAAATTTAACTTTATTTTTCACAATTAAACATCAATATTAAATACAAATATTAACCACCAATTAAAATACGATAATTAACCACCATTGAGTTGAATTCCGCCGATTAAGTCGATAACCGATATTTTACCAAAAATACCACCATGTAACCCAACTATAATTCAACCAACGTTTGCCAAGTTTGATGGAGTTTATATATGTTTTTCCATCAAATATTTCCAGTTCCATCCGATCAAAACATCCATCCAATGCTTAGACTGCCGATTTCCGCCATCAATGTTTTCGTTTCGATATTATTCAGCATCCTGTTTTTTTTGATCTTCTAAATTATTTTGTTATCAAGTCCAACTCCATATTTGTCCATAGTCCAATAGTTCATCAACAAGATTTGTTTATTTTCGATATTCGATTTCCTTCCAATAAGTTTGCTGATGATTTGTTTTGATTTCCAATTCCCGTCAATTTTTTAATTTCTTCACGATAAATGTTTTGGTATTGTTTTAATCCATATTCCGCGGCATCCTGTTATATCTTCATTATTTATTCAATTTCAATTCCATCCTGTCCACAATTCGAGTTTCATCAACAAGATTTGTTTAATTTTCCATTTCCTTCCAATAAGTTCTGTTGATGGTTTGTTTTAATTTTCCGATTCCCATGAATAATAATTTTTCCACGACATCTCCCCGCTAAAATTGATTTCCGCCATTGGTTTTCGTTGCTGGTTTCGTTTCGTTTTGTTTGGCACGTTATGTTCATTTATTAATGTTCCAAGTTATGCAATTAACTTTTACCACGACCTTTACCACCTGATTTACCAATCTTATGTTTTCCGATATGTCCAAAATAAATGATCGTTCCAACCGTTAAACCAAACAAATCCATTACTAACAATACGATATCGATAATTTGTGCCAGGAATTTCCAATTTCAATATTTGGACATATATTTGGATTTTATTATCATCATCATCATCATCTTATTATTATCATTATATTTTTCTTTTTCTTTCTATACTTTTAATGCATGTCTCATCATTTTCTTTCTCTTATTTTCTCTGAGTGGTTTAAGTGTGTGTCATATAACCGAAATTTCTTCGATGTGTGTGTGTGTTTATGGTAAAAAACCACATACATAGACACAGAGAGACACGTATCAATTTTGATTTTGTTATTCGGTCGTTTGGGATACACTAATTCCTTTTTCAATTTATTATCATTAGTTGTTCATTTTTTTTTCTGGTCGTCATCAATTTTCGGTTTTTTTTTTTTTTTTTTTTTTTTTTTTTGGTATGGATAGAAGAAACTTCCCGGCAACTTAGTGTGGGGAAAGAAAATTTTCCCTGCAAAAAAAATTGATGCATTAATCAATCATTTGATGATTGATTTTTGCATCATCATTATTATTATTAATATTAATTTTTCAATCAAGGTTAATCAGGTTAATCAATATATATTTTTTGGGTAAAATTGAAAGATGGATTGATGGAAGATTCTGTCAAAATGTGAAAAAAATTGAATCTTATTTTTCATGATGTACTTACATTCTACTGAATCGATCGTTTCGATTGGTTTGGTTTGGTCAATCAATTTCTCGTTTCGTTTTTTTTTCGTTTAACATCGTCGAGAGTAAACGAAAGTGAACAGAAAAAAAAAAATTATTAAGTGGAATACACTTATATATATCATTTGATCAGATTATTGGTTGGTTGTTCAGCAGCGAAATGAAACGAAAACGAAAACGAAAAAAACATATTAGAAAAAGCTTTTTCAGCAAATTTCTTTCTTGTTTCTTTCTTTCGTTTCTTGTTTCTTTTTTTGGATTTTCGATTCGTTTTGGTGGGGGACCAGTGGTTTTGTCTGCCTCGGAATTTCGTTTTGCTATTTTTTTTTTAATTTTGAAAAAAATTTCCGGACATCATCATCATCAACATCGATTATTATCGTTATTCTGAATCAAAGAAAACAACAACAACAATAATCATCAAATCAAGGCAAACAAAAAAAATTGAATCTTTTCAATTTCTATAGCGAATATGAATTGAAAAGAAAAAAATTTTTTTTTTTCATTCATTCAATCATAATATCCGTTTCTGTTGATGATTATCTGGTCAAATCCGAAAAAAAAATCTTTTCAAATTGATTTTTTTTTTTAATTTCGACTTTGAAAATTTCTTCTTTTCTTTTCTTCACTTGATTAAATTCAGGTTATTTTCAATTTTCTTGGGCTTGATTCTCGTCTCTTTTCAATAGCCAGAATTGAAATCTTTGTGTTTGTTTTTTTTCTTTCTGGAGTTTTGAATTCTTTTGCGAATGGAAACAGTGTTTTTCCAATCTATCCATATCTGTATGTGAATGTTCTCTGTGTATGTGTGTTTTCTGTGTGTGAGAAATTTATTCTGGAACTGATTTTCATCATCAAAAACACTGAATATCCGTTTGGATAATTTCAATCTGTGTGTCCATATCAATGATTGAGCTAGCTAGCTAGATGAAAAAAAATTGTTTTTTTCCTATGTAAAATTAACCAGAAAAAAGAGAAAGAGAGAAAAAAAATCAATTTTGACTTTCAAAAATCGATCGATCAATCAATCGAAGCATGATTTTTTTTCCTTTTGCTTGTTTTTTGTCTGATGATAAAAATGTATATTAAGATGAAAGAGAGAAAAAACGGATAAAATATGAAAACTGAAAATGATTGATTGATTAATGGAAATTTCATCGTTATCGTTATCGTCGTTTGTGAATTATGATTAAGATAAAGATAAAAAGAGAAGGGCTACTTTTTTTTGCTGGAAAAAAAAATCAAACAATGAAAGACCAAAAACCAAAAACCAACTATCTGATTTTGCATGGTTCTCTAGAATAACTTTGTTGTTGCTGTTCTCTTTCTACCTTTTATTCTGTCCTTATTCTGGTTGATTTGAAACAATTATTTCAAAGCAGCGACAAAAGAATTTTGTTTCTTCTTCTTTGAAATTCGTTATTATCATCACGCATCAAACATGAAACATTGTCCATTTTTTTTCTGTGTTTTTTTTTGTTGTTTTGAAACAAAAAAAAAAACAAACGTTGACATTAATTTGATTTGATTTTAAATGTTTGTTTTGGTTTTCTTGATTTCCTTTTTGGTAAGAATTTGTCAACAGCAAAGTTTTTCTATTTTTGGAAACAAGAAATTGATTTTCTAAAAAACAAACAAAAATATTTTGAATTTTGTTTGGAAATTCCAATACACATTCTTGTCATGTTTTGTTGTTGTCTATTGATGACAACAACAACAAAAATCCAACAACAACAACAACAATCAACGACAACAACAAAAAAGTTTGACAGTTTACCAACTTGACCAATCAATTGTTTGCGTGTGTTTGCGTGTGTGTGTGTGAAAAATATCTTCTGTTTACTGCGGATAATGATCATCATTTTTTTGGATTATGGATCCTGTTCTTAGCATCAATTTTTTGAAAACTAAAAAAAATGAAAAGAAGCTTTACAAGAATCAAATCAATTTTGCTAGTTTGGCGATTTAGTTTAAGAAAATTGAATTTTTTTTTTTGACTCAAAGCCATTTTTTTCGGAAAAAACTTCCCGACAAAAAGATTTCTTGAAACTTTTCTTCAGAATTAATATTCATCATTTTTTCGGGTTCCTTTTTTTCTCATTGTTTCCGAGAAAATTTAAATTTACAAAATTTTCAATTTTTTATTTTTATTTATTTTTTTTTTTTTTTGGCTAAAAATAAAGAGTTATCAAAAATTCAATTCATTTGAATTTGTCAAAACAGAAAAACTGAAACGAAATTAATGAATAATGATATCATCATCATCCGAAGAATTGAAAGAAAAAAAAATTGATTGAAAACATCACACCAGAAAAGAAACGAAAACGAAAAAAGAAAATTCTTTTGAAAATGAAAATGAAAATGATACATTCGATGCACGCATGCGCACTATTTGAATTTATTCTTTTTATTATGCTTTCAAGCAAAAACTAATTGAGATTAATCTTTTTCTTTCTCTTTTTTTCTCTTTTTTTTCTCTCTTTTTTTTTTATTTAACCCTTTTGTTTCCTACTATCAACAATGATCTACAATAATTCATTACTTGGGTGTTGGATTGGCAGTAAATTTACATATTTTTTTTTTTTGTTCTTGTTCTTTCTCTTCATTCTGATTATATAGATCATTTTTTTTTCTTTTCATACACTGAAAGTTGTTCAAATAACACACAAACTTCCTTTCTTCCTTTCTGTTCTGTCAAAAATCATCTTATGTTTTATGAGGATGATGATGACATCATCGACAACGAAATCTTGAAAAAATCTTTCAACAAAAAACCGATGAAAAGATGCTTGAAACAAAAATGAAAAATGTTGAAAATTTCATTTTTACAAAATTTAGACATTGTCAGCAAGAAAAATACGACATAATAATAATAATATTCTCGTTGATCATCATTATCATCAAAAAAGTTGATTATTATTATATGCTCAAATGAATTATATTTTTTTTTTAACACTCTGTTTGTGCAGTGGGAAACTATATTCCTGAAACTTTTTTCACCCACTTCTTGGTTTCCCGACATACTCCCGGTTTTTTTCTTCAAAGAAAGAAAATTATTATTATTATTATTATTATTATATTCCTGTGACGTCTTTTAACGAAAAGTTTTTTTTTCTTTTTGCTTTTTTTTGTCGATTCAAACACACCCAAATATTCATTACGTCATTATTTGTCGATGTGATGTGTGATGTGATGTGATAAGTGTGTGTGTGTGTGTGATTATGATGATTTATTGATATTTTTTTTTCTTTTTTTTTTGGGAAAGTTCAGATTCTTGATTCTTGATTCTTGATTTCTCTCTCTCTCTCTCTCTCTCTCTCTCTCTCTCTCTCTCTCTCTCTCTCTCTCTCTCTCTCTCTCTCTCTCTCTCTCTCTCTCTCTCTCTCTCTCTCTCTCTCTCTCTCTCTCTCTCTCTCTCTCTCTCTCTCTCTCTCTCTCTCTCTCTCTCTCTCTCTCTCTCTCTCTCTCTCTCTCTCTCTCTCTTTCGGCTATTGTTATTTAAAGATGTCAGTCAGTCAGTCAGTCAGCCAGTTAGTTGTTATTGATGTTTTAAAGAAATAAAGGAAAGTCCCTTGACTCTCGTTCTATTTTTTTTTCTGTGACTTTTTTTTTCATCGGGAAAAAAATTATTGAAAAAAACTTGTTCCGTCTATTGTGACATGTGTGGGTCTCACTGTGGAATACACAAGAAGATTTTCCAATCAATCAATCAATCAATTTATCAATTTATTGTGATAATTAATCGACGTTAATTTTGATTTAAAACAAAATCAAAACAAATCAAAAGCGAAAAAATGTTTCAAACACAAGCATTTAATATTATATTTAATAATGGTTCAACAATCAAATCATCATCATTGAATAATCATAATCAAAATCATCATCATAGAATCAAAGGGTTATTATGGCCAAAACCATCATCATCATCGAATAATTCTTGTCCTGGTTGTCAACAACAACAACAACAACTTAGATTATTACAATATAGAAAACCACAACAACAACAACAACAAAATTTTCATCATCAATCATCATCATCATCATCAACATTATCGAATAATAATTTCGGATCAACAAACGGATCAATAATATCCGGATCGATAATAAATAATAATGATCATTATCATTATTGTTGTTGTCAACAATGTCAACGATGTAATAATTTAAATAAAATTCATTCAATTCAACAACAACAACAACAACAATGTTGTAATGGTAATGGTCATCATTATCCTAATCATACATCATCAATAATATTACCATTATCATCACCATCAACAATATCATCGGAAACATCATCATCATCAGTATCATCTGAAACATCATCATCAACAACAAATATTAATGATCAATCAATGATTACAATTATTACAAATACAAATAATAATGATAATATTTCGAATCATTCATTGATTTGTAATGATAACAATAAAAGAACGTTATCTATGAATGGTACAACTACAGAAGCAGCAAATATCCAGTGCCTTGAACATTCGAATCATGATGATATTTTACAATTATATCTACCATCATCATCATCATCATCATTGATTGATAATGATAAAAATATTGTTGATAATAAGATAATGGTCAATAATGATGATAATGGTGATTGTAATCAGGATAATGATGATCAAATAAAACAACCAGAATTGGAATCGAATGATTTGTTGTAAGTTTTGTTTTGTTGTTTTGTTGTTTTCAATATTCATTTGGGAATATTTTTTATGGAAATTTTCTTTATGAAAAAAATCTTTACATTAAATTTAAACAACAACAGAGAAGTGAAGGGTTATAAAATTTAATGGTATTTTTGTTCCGGATTTCTTCTGCTTTCAAAGAAATGTTTTGTAATGTTTCCGGATTATGGAAATTTGTTTCAATTTTTCTTCTTCTTCGATTCACTTTATCCACCCACTCAAACTACCAATGAAAAAAAATTACCAAACTTAAATTACTTGGAAAGTTTCCCGGGAATCGTTATGTTAAACTTCCCTTATTTACAAAAAAAAACACAAATATTGTCGACTATTTTCATCATCCATATTTTTTTATTCGGTTTTCATCATAATTATCATCGTTGTTGTTGTTTGATCTTTGTCATCGTCCGTCTAGAATTTCTGGTAATTCATTTTCATTTTCATTTTCTTGGTTGACTTTTCGGTTTTTTTTCTCGATATCAAATATCATCATCATCATCATCACTTACTCAATAGTTTTGTTCTGGCATTTTTCCATTTGTTTTTTGTTCGGTTGTTGTTGTTGTTTAAGGTTAAACAACAACCTCAATCAGAAAACAATAACCAGATACTTTTTAGTGATATGATCTTTTCGAAAACAAAAAATTGGGAAAATTTTTCGAAATTTAATTTTTTTTAAGGAAAATTTCCCAATATCATCTTACTGCTCTTGAAACAACAGAATTTTCTCATTAATTAGGTTGCAAAGATGAAAAGTTTTTCACGAAGTTAACACTTGATTTTCTTCACTGAAATTTCTGTCTGTCTGTGTGTGTAATGAAATATTATTGAAATTATTAAATTTTCAACAACAACAACAACAACAACAAAATAAGAAATATGTCTTTTAGACTGGGAAAAATTTCCTATCATCATCATTCTTCAATGTTTTTGTTGTTGTTTTTTCGACTCGGTTGTGTTTAAATAGCCGGAAAAAAATTTTCAAAAATTGAACAAAAATTAAAAAACATTTTTCATTTTTGAAAAAAATGATTCATTGTCATTGTTGTTGTTGTTTAGTTGGTTGGTTGCATCATTATTATTATCAAATTGAGAATTCTATTTTGACCGGGAGGGTTTGTTTTTTTTTCGAGGCCAATTTAATCCGAAGAATTTATTTTTTTTTTAATATTTTGGAGAAATTCTTGTGCGAAATTCTGAAAACAGAAAAAACAAAAAAAACAAAAAACAAATGTCAAAACTTTGAACTAAATTGATGTTTTTCGTTTCTCCAAAAAATATATTGTTGTTGTTGTTGTTGATTTGCAAATCTTTTTTTTTTTTGAAAAGTCAATTCTCTCAATTCAGAAAAAAAAACAGAATTCAAGATTAAAGTTTTCTCGTTTTTCTCGTTTTTTTTTGTTGTTGAATTTTTTCGATTATTCAGACAGCCAAGAAACCCAGAAAAAGCAGAAAAAAACAAAGAAACGAATGTAATTTAAATGTTCAACGTTTATTTTAAACAAAAAAACAAAAAAAAAAACAGAACTAAATTGACCGGCCAAATAGCATCTCAACAACTTTTCTTCGTATTCTCTCTTTGTTATTTCTCTGATAAAGAATTCTCAATTCCAAATAAATAAATAAATGAATGAAAGAATTAGTGAAGATAAATTAGAGAAAAATTTTCTTCAAAAAAAAACATTTATACGGCTATTTCGACCGAGTTTAGGTAACTAAACAAAAAAAAACAATTAGTATTGACTATAACTAACAGTGATAGTTTTGAAATTCTTTACGGAATTTGTCCATATTTTTTTTATGTTCTGTATTTGATATACATGTAGTAACCACTAACTTCTTCTTCTTCTTCTTCTTTTTCGGTTGGCTATAGAATCGAATCATATCGAATGTCTAATGATGATCCTATTTAATCCCAATTGTGTGTTTTTTTTTGTTTTTTATTTTGCTGTTTTTTTTGCCGAACAAAAAAAAATGAACCATTCAGAATTAGTTTTTGGGTTTTGGTTTCGGTTTTTTTTCCTGGTTGGTTTCCAGGCTTTGTTTAGTTAGTTAGTTGGTTAGTTAGTCAGCCAGTCAGTCATATTCTCTCTCTCTCCTTAATGACTAATGAAAAACACATTCGTTATTATTATTATTATCATTTTTTTTTCTTTTCCCGGGTTATTTTTGGGGTTAATATTTTTTTGAGATTTTTTTCCGGGAAAATTTCCCGAACAAAAAAAACAACATTATGGGTGCGGTTGTTGTTTAATGCAAATTAAGAAAACTTTTTTTTTTTTTTTTGTTTCTCAGATAAATCGATCGATCGATCGATCGATTGATTAATTTTGACAATCATTTTTAAGATTTAAATTAATTGGATTTTTGTTTGGGGCTTCTTCATCATCATTTGACATGAATAAATGATGTTTAGAAATTTTGAATAACGACATATGTGAATTTTTGTTTTTCTGAGAAACTTTCCACCAAAAAAAACCACTTTTTTCCATCATTCATTGTCATATTGTCCATGTTGTTGTTTATAAATAATTTTGATTTTTTTTTTTTTGATAAAATATTTATTTGATTTTTCAAAACATAGAGAGAAATCAAACCCCAAATGAATTCCGTTTTGTTTTTTGGAGAAATTCAGTAGAAAACAACAACAACAACAACAACAAATTGTTTTTATTTGATAAAAACTAAAACTAAAAATTCTTGAAAATTCTACGTTTAGTTAGATAAATAAATAAAATATGATTGTTTTGTTTGTTTGTTTGTTTGTTTGTCTAGCTGAAAAGTCATTTGATGAATGAATGAATGAATGAATGAATGTAGCTAAATAAATCATACATCCCATCTATCCAATTGGGGGTTATTTTCAGAGATTTCTTGGGAAATTTTCTTGGTAAACTTGATATTTATGATATGATTAACAGTCAGTTTATATTGATTGATAATCAATTTTTTTTGTTTCAATTTTTTGATTTATTTATTGAACTTTTGAACTTATTTTTTTTTGTTTGGATCTGGGCGTCCAAAATAAAACCCAAAACAAAACAAAAAAAACCCTGTATGGCGCCCGCATCATAATAATGATGATGATTATGGTTGTTGTTGTTGTTGAAACATCTTTTACAACAACAACAACAACAACAACAAACGCGACAACAATGTTGATGATGTAATCATTATTTTTTATCATTAACAACAATTGCCGAAAACAACAACAACAACAAAGATAGATAGATAGATAGATAACAAACACGAAAATTAGTTTAGGGAGAAAAAAAATGACAATTTTGTTTTGTTTTTTGTTTTTTGTTTTTTTCGTGATAATTATACAGACTTAACATTATTTTTGTTTATCCAATAAGGAAATATATATTTTTATCATTATCATTATCATCGGACAAAACAAAACAAAACAAACTGAAAACAAACTGAAACAGTGAAATGGTGATGAAATGAAACATATGGGTTTTCTTTTCTTTACCCAATTGAACATGTCAACATTGTTGTTTTGTTTTTTGTTTTTTGTTTCCAACAAAAGCATAAGGCTATTTTTTCGGTGATTTGATGTTCCATCAATGGTGATTAGAATCTTTTTTTCTTGCTCAAGATTATCATCATCATGTTTGGCCGTTTGTTTTTCTTTGGGATTGTACAGGAACCAAGAACAACAACAATTTTGATGAAAAGAAAATGTTAAAAAAAACGTGACTTTATCGTCAATTTTTGGATTCTGTTTTTTTTTCTGAAAAAAATTCTTCTAAAAAATGATTTTTTTCAACCCCGAAATTGCCAACCCGAACTTCTTGTTTTTCACAAAAATGTGTTTAATATTTTTAAAATGTCATTTGAATCATTCATCATCATTATCTTTGGTCTTTATCGATGAGAATTATGAATAAATTAATAAATAATAAGAAGAATATTCTGGCCAAAATACTTTCCCATAAAAAAAACTGAAAAGAAAATTCCCCCCCTAAATTGAAAATCTTTTCTGGAAATTTCTGTTCTGTTTTCCTAATGAATTAAGAAAGAAAAAAAAACTTAACCAAAGTGAAGTGAAGAAAAAAAAACTATTTTTCAAAATTTTTTTCTCTGTTTTGTTTGTTTGTTTGTTTAATGATTCTTATCTTATTTTGCCAATCAAACCAAAACCAAACAATAAAAGAAACCACATTGATTCACACACACGCACATCATCATGTAGCGAGATTTTTTTAAAAAAAAGTTTGAAGATTTTTCAACATTTTTGAAAATTTTGAGAAATGAATTCTTGCAGACAATGAAGAATGTGAAAAGAAAAAGAAAAACCTTAAGGGTTTTATCATTCATTCATTCATGCTGATTTGAAAAGATTTTCTCTTCTGATTATTAATTATGATGATGATGATTCAATGGAACCATTCATAAATACAATGTATATGAATGAATGAAAAAATTTGATGATGATAATGAGAAGAGAATCTTTTCGTTTTTGAAAAATAGAAAAAAATGATAGTCATCATCATCATTATGATTGGCGGTCATTAAATCGATTGATGTGTTTCGAGTTGAATGAATGAATGAAGACATCCTTCATTCATTCATTTTTTCATTTTTTCAAAATTGGAAATTTTCGAAATTTTCAAAATTTTTTTTTGGATAAATTTTCCTTTTTCACATTAGCGACTAACACCCACACACACAACAGAATTTTGTTTTTTTCCAATCTACTTTAACGACGACGACGACGACAATTGATATATCCGGAATATTCATCATCCAGAATTCAAAGAAAAAAATTTCTATTTTTCATAGGATCATTATCACGATGATGATGATGACAATTTCGGAACAAAAATTGATCTGACGGATGTCCATTTCATTTAATTTTGATATTCAAAATTGAACCAAACAAAACAAAAAAATCGACCCAATTTGAATGGCGAAAAACATTTCAAACAACAGTGAAAAAGGAAAAAACTGTTTTTTTTGCATAATGAATAAACAATGCAAAATCTAACTATGATTTTTTTTTAAAAAAACTTTATTTTTGTTTATTTTTCTTTAAATTTTTCAAATAACACGTACGTATTTTATGAATAAGTGTTATTTTTACAAGCAACTACAAATGGCAGAAAATTCATTGACTGAATCTCGAAATATTGAGGGAAGAAGAAGAAGAATGATACCCGAAAATGAAGAGCTAATAAAAATTCTCTCTCTTAAGAATTCTAATTATAAACATTCATCCATCCATCCATCTGCAGACAACGAGAACAAATTCATTTTGAAAATGAATAAATTAATTAACCAAAATGCGAAAACGAATCATTGATGGAATGAATGAATCAGAAGGAACAAAAAATAAAGTTTGTCATTTTTTTCGTCGTTGTTGTTGTTGTCTTCTTTATTATTCAAACAAACAAATATTGCCGCACGCAAACACACATATGTGTCATTCATTCATTTATTGTTGATTTCCATTGAAGAAAATGAATGAAGAAAAAATTTCATGGTAGAAAGAGATGTGAGAGAAGGGAAGAGAAAATCTATTTTTATATTGAAACGAAACGAAACAAAAAATTCTGTTCATAACGGATATGAAGGCAAACATTATTACGCCCACACACACAAATCTTTTACTTTCTCATAGTAAATGAGATGTTTAAATGAATATAATGCTTTATTGTTTTGTGTTTCGTTTGTGTCATCAATATGCAATTGTAATGATGATGTTTTTTCGAAGAAAAATTCTTTTATGAATTTCTTTTCATTTCGTCATCATCATCGTTTTTGCAATTTGCAATTTTTGTTTTTCTCTTGCTGTTGTTGCTACTATCATTGCCATTTTGTTCAAGTATTTTTTTCGAAAATTTCTTTGTTAATTGATTGAAACAAACAAACCAACAAAAAAAAATGAATTTTTAAGAATCCAATATTGAATATTTTTGTTTGGTTTAATGTGTGTGGGTGTATTTTTGATTGAAAATCATCATCATTATCATCATCGAATATGAATATTAACCAAATTCATATCCAGCAATCATAATTATTGTTGTTGCTGAAATTAATTTTGTTCGTTTTTGTTTTTGTTCAATGCTTATAATAACAATAATAATTTTGGATGGTAACCGAAATACAAACTAAAAACAAATTATATTAAATAAATAGACTGATAACAGAATAACTAAATGATGAAAATATTCACCATTTTTGGTCGTAGTTGTTGTTGATCCAAAAAAAAGGAAAGGAAATTAATTACAATTAATTTAGATAAAACAAAATGAATGGAAAAACAAATGATTTGCATATTGAAACTTATGATGAACATTATTTTCTAATTACTATTTTGTATTTTGTTTCATTAAATAAAGTCATCAAACAAAAACAACAAGTTGGTTACCACCGAATAATATTTGGAATCAAATTTGTTATGATCCAACATTGGCTACATTACAACAACAACAATTAAGTGAATCATCATCAATAACATCATCATCGACCACATCAACATCAACAGATCCATCAACAGAATTACAACAACATCAGCAACAACAACAACGTGTTTTTATTCATTCAAATCATAATCATCCGATTGATAATTCAATACAATCACCAACAACATCGACATCAATATTACCATTTGGTTGGGAAATTGCAATCGATGCTGAAGGTCGACAATATTATATTAAGTATGTTTTTTTTTGGTTAAAAAAATTATTTATAAATTTGTAATTTTTTTGTAATTTTTTTGTAATAGTCATATCAATTGTAGTACAACTTATCAATTACCAATAAATAAAGAATTTGATGATGATCCACCACCACAGCCACGTATTGTACAATTAAAACGTGATAAACAATTAGGTTTTGGTTTTGTTGCCGGTTCAGATCGTCCAGTTATTGTACGTTTTGTTAAAGAAAATGGTCCAAGTGAAAATAAATTACAATCAGGTGATCAAATATTTGAAGTTAATGGACATAATGTACGTAATTCACCACGTGAACATGTTATTGAATTAATTAAGTAAGTAAATTATAACTAATTATAACAAATCCAATGTTTAATTATGAGAAATGTTTTTAATTTTTCAACAAAAAAAAGATCAAGCGAAGAAACAGTAACATTAGTTGTTTGTCAACCATATACACAAAATTCAATACGTAAATCAGCATTATTAACAGCAGCTAAAAAACAACGTTTACGTTCAAATCCATCACGTGTACGTTTTGCTGAAGGTGTTATTGTTAATGGTTCACCATTATTTCATTCATGTTCATCATCATCATCATCATCAACAACAACAACAACAATGGCACCAACATATAAATCAACATCTTGTACATGTGGTACATCATCATCATCGTCTTCATCATTATCATCTTCCGAAATGTTTACAGGAAATTTCTGCGAACAACACCATTCAGATAATAATAATGATGATTCAATTATACCAATCATACCGAATGTATTGAAAATATTTTTAGAAAATGGTCAAACTAAAACATTTAAATATGATGGTAATACAACTGTACAGGTAATTATTTCAATTAAATTTTTTGAAAAGATTTTTACATAAACTTTCTCGAAAACTTTCCCAAAAAAAAAAAAATTTTTTAGAATGTTGTCGATTCATTATGTGAAAAATTAGCAATAAAATCATATCAACATTATGGATTAATGTGTGAACAAATGTTTAATAATCAAAATAATGTTCATCATCAACATCATACAAAACAACAACCGGAACAACAATTACAATCACCATCCGCTGCTGCTGCATCATCTGTATCATTATCATCACCACCACCACTACCATCAACACCCACATCATCACAACAGCAACAACCATTTCTGTCATCATCGGGATTTGCAGCAAATATAGCATCATCAACATCATCAAATCCGAATAATGTTGATAATTCTGGACATTATCATCATCATAATCATCAAACAAATTCTCACCAACATCATCATCATCATCATCATCATTCAATAAATTATCGTAATAATAATAATAATAATAATAATAAATTAACATTATTAGATCCAAATGAAATGATTGCCAATGTAAGTATGGTTATGATTGGTGATGAACAACAACAACAAAAACTACAATCGAATCATATCGATATCGATACTACAAAATCATGATTCTTTCGCAAAAAAAATTTGCTTTTTCAATCTAAATCTTTTCTATCTAATCTATAATTGGCTGCCTGTTTCAAATACTACTAATCAATCAAGAAACTTTTTCGCTTCTTTGCTTTGCTCTGTTTCTTTCTTCCTTCCTTCTATCTGAAACTTGTCTTTATACTTGGCCGAATATATTGATTGATTGATTGATAATCGATGATTATGAAATTTTAATCTGTTTTTTGTTTTTCAAATTGAAATTAAAAAAAAAGATTGCTGCCCGACCAAATGCACATAATTTACGTTGTTTATTTCGTATAATTATCGTACCAATTGATCCAGCAAAATTATTGGAACAAGATCGACAAACATTTGAATATTTTTATCAACAATGTTGTAATGATATTATAAATGAACGTTTTGTTCCGGAAATAAAATATGAAATGGCAATACGTTTAGCATCTATACATATTATTGAACATGTTTTAAGTCAACAACAACAACAACAACAACAATCAACAAAACAAATGGAAAATCAATCAAAAACATTTTCAACAACAACAGTTAAAACTGAAACAAAAACAACAACAACAATACAGGCAAAAAACCTGAATCAATTGAATAAAATCAATTTAAAATTATTAGATGATGAATATGGTTTAGAAAATTTTGTACCAAAATCATTATATAAATCAATGAAACGTAAAGAATTAATACGTTTATTATTACATTCCATTAAATTAAATCAACATTTATTTATAACAATATCAACTGATAATATTATAAATAATATTACAAATGATAATCAACAACAGCAACAAAAACCATTAAAAAATCTGAAAATAATGAAAAAATTAAATAATTCCAATCAATCATTGAATAAATTATCAACATCATCATCATTAACATCAATAACATCAACATGTTCATCATCAATATCATCATTAAATCGTTTAAATAGTTTTAATAATCATTATCATTATAAAAATCATCAACCATATATAACATCATTACAGGTAAAATTACAATTTTTAAAAATATTATCCGAATTACCTTGTTATGGTTCGAAAATGTTTTTTACAACAAAACGTTTATATAATCATAATAAAAACAATTCTGTCAATGATAATCATCTGGGAAGTGATGATGGTTTGCATGTTAATAATGATGATGTTAATGAATCGGATAAAAAACTTTTAGACAACGATAATGATGATAATGATAATAATCAAAGAAAAAATCCAAATAATCATCATCAATCAAACATGATAATAATAAATGAAATAATAATTATAAATCCAAAATATGGTTTAAGCTATATGAATAATTTAAATCCATGTTCATATCCAAAAACTATAACAAAATTTAATGATTTATTATCGATTATTGTACGAAATGATAATAATGATAATGATACATTATTGAATGATATTGAAATTTATATCGATCAAAAACGACAACAAAAACAACAATCATCGACAACAATGACAGCCAAAACAAATGATAAAAATGATGATGATGAAGATGAAAATCGAAAACCAGATTTTATTATATCATCATTGGATAGAAAAGAAATTGAAGAATTTCTTTTATTTATTCGTGCTTATCATTCATTATTGATGATCGATAATCAACAGAATAATAATCAACAGAATAATAAATCGATAATGATTAATCTAAAACAATTGATTGATCGATCAACATTAAAAATCAAATGGAATATAATGAATGAATGGTGGAATGATGGAGGTAATTTTTTTTTTTTTTTGATTATAAATGAGAAAAAGGGGTAAAGAAAAACTTTTCGGGAATAATTTTTTCTAAAAAAACTTTCTCTCTTTTTTTCTATTTATTATTCAAGCACCAAGATATTATGGTCGTCATAATGTTTTAGCTTCTGGTTGGAATTATGTTCCAATTCCTAATCCTGAACAACAGAAACAACAAATATATCGAACCGATCTTACTATACCGCCACCCTATTATTCAGCTAAAATGATGGCCAATCTTAATCGACAACAACAACCGCGACCAATACAGAATTTAAATTCTAAACCAGAAATTATTGTAACAAAAGATTCAACAGTTACTAATACAACCGAAACAATTGAATCAATTGATGAACGTGATTCACAGCTATATACAATGGAAGAAATGAATGAAAATCTTGAAGATCAATTAATTAATCATCAAAATGGTCGTCCATTATCGATTGATATGCCAAGTTTAATATCAATGGAAATATTGGAATCACATGGTCATGGTCGTATTCAAACTAAATCTGATCAACAGCCACAGCAGAATGTTGATCAAGTTTTACAAAATGTTAATGAAATGAATCGTATATTGAATGATACGGAAAAATATTTTATTGATCAGATATCGATTGATAATCAATCAAAATCAAAATCAAAATCAATGGAAATGAATGAAAAAAGTATGTTAATTTGATTACATTAATTAAATCTTTTTTTTCTAATGATTTTTTTTTGTTACAATCAAAATCAAGGTAAAATTTCCAATCAAGAAACAAATAATAATGCTGATATGCTTTTACCAAAATTATTGGAAGCAGAAACTAATCTATTGGATGTAATGAAATCATTAGATTCAATTAGTGATATTATGAATGATGATTTAACAATCGATAATTATCAATCGATAGATCTTCAATCAATACCACCACCACCATTACCATTATCAAAACATAATGATAATGTTTTTGAACAACCTGAAGAACCATCAACACCTTATAAAGAATTGATTGAAATTTTTAATCCATTAATTTCAACTGATGATGATGATGATTATATAACTGATTCATCATTAGATCAACAACAACAACAACAACAACAAAATAATAATAATAATAATTGTACACAAGAAAGAGTTGTAGCTGAATTAGATTTACTTTGTGATTGTTTAATGGAAATGAAAACAAAACAACAACAACAACAACAAGATAATATTTCACCACCACCACCATTATTTGATGATAATAATGATGATGATGAAGAAACCGATAGAGCCATTTCAATATCAAGATCACCATCAAAAACACCAACAATTATTATTAATGATAATTCTAATGATGATGATGATGATGATGATTTTATTATAGCAAATCTTGTAATACCACCACCACCATCGCCACAAACATCATCATTAGAATTATCATCAACAAAATTGATTGAAAATCAATCATTGGATATGATTGAAAAATTTCGTCAAGCAACTGATGATGTTAAAAAAATTTGTTATCCATTTTATTATCAAACATCGACAAATGATAATAATGAACAACAACAACAAAATCAACAACAACAACAACAATCATCATCATCATCACAATCATTTCATCATCCACAACAACAATGGTTACAGCAATTAGCAATGGCCATTCAGCAACAACAACAACAACAAATATTAACCGATTCTCGACATAATTATTCACATTGTTTAACACCACCACCGCAAAGACAATATTCATCATTACCGATATTATATCCGAATAGTAATCAACAACAACAACAGCAGCAGCAGCAAAAATTGGATGATCAAATAGCCAATGATTTACGTTCAATTATGTTACAATATCAACAACATCAACAACAGCGACAACAAATCGATTCAAATGGATCAATAATAATGATGGCTAATAATGATAATCAAAGAATTTATCAATATCCAATATCAAAAAACAATCCAAATAACAACAACAACAACATAACAAGATCACAATCATTAAATCAATTTGATTATCATCAACAACAACGACAAAAATTGAATATGATGAATATGATGATGACACCGATTGTTCAACAACAACAACAACAACAAATTCAAAATAAACAAAAACCACCTTTACCACCAAGTATAATGATGATGAAAGAAAAACAACAACAACAACAAAGATTACGTCAACAACAACGTAAAAATGAAAATATATCAACAGCAGCAACAACAACAATAACCGATAATAATAATAATAATCAATCAATATCGATGAATATTGGAAGACCATTACCACCTGCTTATCATCATCATCATCATCATCATCATCATCAACATTGTCAACAAAATTCATCACAAGGTGGCGGTATTAGTAATACCGGTAGTAATAATAATAATAATTTATATTCAAATATTGATGATGCTTATATGAATGAAGCAACATTAATAGCGGCTGCAATGCAATCATCATCATCATCACCATCATCATCATCACCAACATCACCACCGCCACCACCAATAACAATTGTTAATAATAATTATAATTCAGCAAATAGATATGGATCGAATCAATCATCATCATCTTATTGTCCAAATTTGGCTATTTCGACCAAATCGGTTACACATCCTAATAGTAATAATGGATTAGGTCAACATTCAATAATGATTCCAATGACAATGGCAGCAGCAAATAATCAAAATAATAATCAATATCCGCAGCAACAACAACAACGATATAATCAGATAACCGAATCGAAAAAAAGTTGTTTTCAAACTAAAGAAATGGAAAAAATATTTATACAATGTCAATATGATATTGATATGTTATTGGCAAGATTAGAAGAAGTACATGAACAAAGAATATCATCAACAACAACAACAACGAATATTAATAATGATAATAATAATAAATTATCAACAACAAACAACATTGATAAACCATTAATGATTGGATCATTAACAGCAAAAGAAACATTAATTGTTGAATCAAGACATTTTGTAACAGCATCAAAATTATTTGTAAAATGTGCTACGGATGGTTCATTACAATTAATTGATTATTTAACTGAATGTGTTGGTTTACTTGAACGAATGTTTACAATTAGTGAAGATGTTTTAATGGGTGAAATACAATCACCAGCACAAATTACCTGTTTAGTTGATCGTTTAAAAGAAGTTGCAGCAACATATGCATATACTGTTGATGTTGTACGACGATTAGTTAGCCATCCAAATAATGATAATTTATTAATAAAACCAAATAATTTGGATCTATTAATGAGTCATGCAACTGGATTGGCAACAAGTCTTAGTACATTGATGCGTACATTACGAACAATGAATTAATTTTGTAAAAAAAATTCAGAATTTTAAAAATAAAATTAAAAATTTTACTTTTTTTGTTTTCAAATGAAAATTGATTTATTGAATATTATTATTATTATTATTATTATTGTTGTTGTTGTTGTTGTTGTTGTTGTTGACGACAAGAAAAAGACTCAATGTTTCTGGGTTGTTTGTTTCAAATTAAAAAGAATGAAATTTATATTTGAAAATAGAAATAGGGAAAAAAAAGAGGAAGAAAGGAAGGAAGGAAAGTGTTGGTATATTCATTCATTTTTAAAAATGACCAAACGATCCTAATGATAATTGATCTGCACATGGCATTGATACTGGCATAGGCATCGGTATCGGCATTGGCATTGGCATCGATACTTTTACTGGTTGTGGACATGGCATTGATACTGGCATAGGCATCGGTATTGGCATTGGCATTGGCATCGATACTTTTACCGGTTGTGGACATGGCATTGATACTGGCATTGGCATCGGTACTGGCATTGGCATTGGCATCGGCATAGATATTTTAACCGGAGGTCGACATGGCATGGCCATTGGTATTGGCATTGGCATTGGCATTGGCATATGCATTGGTCTCATAACTGGTCCACAAGGCATTTTTGCTTGTAATAATGATAATTTTGGTGATCGACGTTTGTTTTGTTGTTCGGGTTTTTGTTGTCCTTGTTCTTCTTGTCCAGGTTGTTGTTCTTCTCCGGATTGGCCTTCTTGACCAGGTTGTTGTTCTTCTTGTCCTTCTTGACCAGGTTGTTGTTCTTCTTGTCCTTCTTGACCAGGTTGTTGTTCTTCTTGTCCTTCTTGACCAGGTTGTTGTTCTTCTCCAGATTGGCCTTCTTGACCAGGTTGTTGTTCTTCTTGTCCTTCTTGACCAGGTTGTTGTTCTTCTTGTCCTTCTTGACCAGGTTGTTGTTCTTCTCCAGATTGGCCTTCTTGACCAGGTTGTTGTTCTTCTTGTCCTTCTTGACCAGGTTGTTGTTCTTCTCCAGATTGGCCTTCTTGACCAGGTTGTTGTTCTTCTCCGGATTGGCCTTCTTGACCAGGTTGTTGTTCTTCTTGTCCTTCTTGACCAGGTTGTTGTTCTTCTTGTCCTTCTTGACCAGGTTGTTGTTCTTCTTGTCCTTCTTGACCAGGTTGTTGTTCTTCTTGTCCTTCTTGACCAGGTTGTTGTTCTTCTCCAGATTGTCCTTCTTGACCAGGTTGTTGTTCTTCTCCAGATTGGCCTTCTTGACCAGGTTGTTGTTCTTCTCCAGATTGGCCTTCTTGACCAGGTTGTTGTTCTTCTCCAGATTGGCCTTCTTGACCAGGTTGTTGTTCTTCTCCGGATTGGCCTTCTTGACCAGGTTGTTGTTCTTCTTGTCCTTCTTGACCAGGTTGTTGTTCTTCTTGTCCTTCTTGACCAGGTTGTTGTACTTGTACAGAGTTTTGTTCTTGTCCAGATTGTTGTCCTTGTTTCGGTCTTAGTTGTTCTTGTCCTTGTTTTTCTTGTTCAGGTTCTTGTCTTTTTCTCTGTTCTGGTTGTTGTTCTGGTTGTTCATCACCTCCATATGTATTTATTAATTCCTCGGGCAGTGCATCTGATTCTTGTCTAAGATTAGAAAGTCCCAATAAATTTTCTAATGAACCTAGCACTCCTGGTTGTTGTTCTTGTTCTTGTTCTGGTTGTTGTCCTTGTTCAATTCGATTCAAATTATTCAATTCGTTAATCATTGAAAGGTATGCTGGTGATGATAATGGAACTGATTGATTAAATTAAAATTAAATTAAGAATTAGAAAATGAAAATCAAAAATCAAAAATCAAAAATCAAAAATGAAGAAATAAAAATAAAATTTACCTTGTTCAGTACCAGTAATAGCCATTGTCAATGTAATGGCCATAAAAGCCATTATAAAATGAGAAATTTTCGACATTTTTTTTTTGATAAGTTTTTGATAAGTACGGGAAAAAACAAAAACAAAAAATGATGATGATAAAAATCGAATGATGATGATTATTGATGATCGATCAATCGATATTTATATCAAATCAGAATCGATCTATCGATCGATCGATAATTGAAATAATTAGCACAACAGAATCATAATCACACACCAAAAAATTGTCAATTTTTTATTTTTTCAAATTCACTTAATTTAATTAGATTTTTTTTTCAAATTAATTAAAAATGAAATGAATAGAAGAAGAAAAAATTCGTGCATTATTGCTTTGGATGAGAATTAAAATTTTTCTGTTTCGTTTGTTTTGTTTGTTTCATGAAATTACGTGCGCAAATTAGGATTCAGAATAATCAAATCAAATCAATCAATTTTCATTGGAAAAAAGGGTTATGTTTTATTCAATTTTTTTGTTTTGTTTTTTATTAATTATAATGGAAAAAATGGTGACAAAAAAAATTTTTTTAAAAGAAAAAATTTCATGCTGGACGATATGGACTTTGACTATCATCATCATCATCATGACGATTACGATTTGTTGCTGCTGTTGTTGGTGATGATGGTGATGATAATAATCGTCTTGATGGATCGGATTGTTGTTGATGATGATTTCTTGTCGATGATGATGATGATGGTGATGTAATCTGTGAATAAGGACTTTCATCTTCTTCAATAATATCATCATCAACTGATGCTAATGTCATTGGTGTTGTTGTTGTTGTTGTTCCATCATCATTTGTTGCTGTCATTTCGGTTGATGAACGTGGTCGTATTTCAATATATTGATTCGGTTTACTACGGGTATTTTTCATTTCATTTAATGTTGATCTTCGTTGTTGTTGTTGTTGTCGTTGATTACGTTTTGAATGAAATATATTTTCACGATAATGATGTGTTAAAAATAATGCAATTATTATTAATAGAATTAAACCAACCAATATTGAAATGGATAATGTTGAATTTAATTGACTTGTTGATGTATGTTGTTGTTGTTGTTGATTATCATTATTATCATTAACATTATCAACGGTATTGATTTGTTGAAATAATTCATTATCATTATCATCATCATCATCATTGCTAATTGATCGGCCAATATTTTGTGATAAAATTATTGTTGGAATTGTTGTTGTTGTAGTGGTTGTTGTTGTTGTTGTCGTAGTTGTAGTTGTTGTTGTTATAATATGTGCTTTACAAATTTGTTTCCAATCTTGTTCAGTTTTTATCATATCCTGTTTATCACTATCATTATATTCAGTACCATTTATTGATCGTACACTTATTTGTATTTGTAAATTATTTATTTCATTATTATTATTATTATCGAATCGATATTTAATACTATTATTATTATTTTTTCGATAAATTTTTGGTTGATCTGCGGGTATAGTTTCCATATTTTTTTCACAATATTCATCCATACTAATTTGTTGTTGTTGTTGTGGAAAATTTAATGGCCGTATACAAATATGAAATGTATAATTAATATTGATATTCGATGATGATGATGATGACAGAATATTTGGCTGATAAATTAATTCTATATAATGATCAATTTGATTTGATAATGAATATGTTTGTTGACAATAAAATTCTATCATTATAAATGGTTTTGGTGGTTGTATAAAATGTTTTGTTTGAAATTGTACTAAATCCATACCGGTAAATGGTCCAATAAAACCATTATTACGTACAGCAATCGATACATTATAAGTTGTATTTGGTTGAAATTGATCTAATTCAATTGTTGATATATTACGATCAATCAAATGTTCAATAATTTTATCTGGTTCATTGATCGATATGATTCGTAATATATAGCCTATATTTGAATGAATTTTTAGTTGTTGTTTTTTTTTGGTCAAAAATAAAGTTTAAAAATAGAATTGAATGAATGGAGAAAATACAAACCTTTAAAATTTCCCTGAACATCTTTGATTGAAACTGGTTTCCAATCAAATCGTACAGTATTACCATCAATAACAGTTGCATTTAATTGTTCTGGCCATCTTGATGGCATTGATTCTGGTTGATTAGCTAAAAATCTTTGTGGTTTATCATATGATTCACCTAATTGATTTCTTGATTGTACATTAACTAACCAACGATATTTTGGATCCAAATCTGAAATAGTTATTGATGATTCATTTGTATAATATGGTCCATTATTATTTAATGGATCAATTTCATTTATAGCCATAATTTTATAACGAAAATTTGGTCCACCATATTCATATTTTTTTAATGGTTCCCATATAATTGTTGTTGTACCGGATTCACCATCACGATATGCTGATAATATATTTGGATTACGTATCGGTACATCATTCATTAATTGACATGATTTTATTGTTGAATTTTTACTTAAAATTGTTATATCTTTATTATTATTAGTCCATATTGCTTGTATTTTAAATGAATATCTTTCCGATGGATATAATGGTCGAATATTTAATTGATTCATATTGATTGGTACACTATAATCTAATTTTTCCCATCCATTATGATCATATTGATCATTATCATTATCATTTTGATCATCATCATTATCTTGATCAAAACGATCATCATAATGTTTATAGATTAGAAAATGTACTGGATTATCATCACTAATATAATCTGGTTGTTTATATGACCATTTAAGATATGCAACATGTTTACGACATTCAAGTCTTAAATTTTCTGGTTCAGGTAATTCAGGTTCAATTTTTGTTGTTTTAGATGTTTGTATTGGTAATGATGATTCAGATAATAATAATCGATCTGGATCACCTAAATGATGTATATCGATATTATTTTTTGTAAAATTATTTTTTGTAGATTGTAAATTATTAATTGTAATTATTTCATCATCATTATCATAATTGTTGTTGTTGTTGTCGTTGATTTGTTGTTGTTGTTGTTGATTATTATTATTATTTGTTGTTGTTGTTGATGTTATTATTCGACGTGATTCAATCAATGTTATTGTTGATAATAATAATATTATCATTATCATCATTTGTAAAATAAAAACATTGGACAAAATTGTCCGTAAATTGAAATTTTTAAAAAACATTTTCTTGGCAAAAAAAATGGCGGATTTCACAAAAAAAAATCAAAAAAATTCACATTTGATAAACAACGAAATCAAGAATTATCAAATTTTTTGTTTTTGTTTTGAAACGTATCTGATTATGATGATGATGATGATGGCAAGTGCAATCATCAATTGATTACAGCCAAACAAAAAAAAACACCTAAAAACACATTTTAAAAAAATGAACAACATTCAAAACAAGCTAACTAAAAAAACCATAATAATCATCATCGATACCTAACTACAACGACATAGAGGAATGTAATGTTATTACTATAGTTCCATTTCCATTTGTAAATAATAATTTCTTTTTTTTTTTTTTGTTGAAATTTCTCCATGTCTAGGTGTGTCCAACATCAACATCAACAATATTGTGATGTTGATCTTGTGCACACAAACACACTCTTAATCCTCATAATAACCATAATAATCGATCTAGATTTTTGTTTGGTTGTTACAATTACAAATGTTTAACGTTAGACGTTACCATCGATACTATCGATGTTGATGTTGATGATAACATCAATGATAATCTAACTAATAGATTTTTATGATATTTTTTTTTTTTGATGTTGGCGTTTCAGTTTTTCTTTTTGTTGAAACAGTTTTTCTTTTCTGATGAAAACAAATGTTTACCCATCATCATCATCATCATCATCATCATCAAAGATTATGATGATTTTTGGGAAATTTTTTTGGGAATTTTTTTTTCTTTGCTATGGCCAAAAAGCCAGTTTTTTTCTCTATCTCAAGCTCGATTCGGTTTTTTTCATTGTCGTCGTCGTTGTTGTTGATTTCAATTTTCAAATAATGATTTTGTAACTATGGTTTGATGATGGTTTAATGGTTTTAGTCAATCAATTTTTTTTTGGTTGGTTGGTTGGTTGATAGGTGAAATAACCAACAGCAGCAACAAAAAAAAGAAAAAGAAAAATCGTTAATCTGGAAATATGTTTACATTTGGGTGTGGGTGGCTGGGATGCATTGCAAAAACGAAATGAAAAAAATTGTTTACAAAAGCTAAATAAATAAACAAATCAACTAATGTTGATTCGAATAAACATTGAATTTTCTTTTGGTATCAATTTTTTTGTTTGTTTGTTTGTTTGTAACCATCACTAACACACCTACCCAATCATCATCATTACCCTTGATAAATATTTACCTATTTCATTTGATTCAGGTCATCACGATGATGATAAGAAAAACATCTGGTTCTTTTTTTTTTTGCTATTCAGTAACATTAATATATAGCAAACACCCTATACTATAGGGCCTAAAGCAATTAGCTATTATTAGCTATTACAATAATGAGAAAGTTTTCGGAAAAACATTTGAATTAAATAAATAAATAAAAAATTTATAATATTTTTTATTGCCAGAAAATTTCTTGATTATTTTATTGAAAAATTTTAATCATCATCATCATCAACAACAACAACATTAATTAATTAATTTTGTTTGTTTTGTTTTGTTTTTTAAATTGAATTGATTAATATCTGATTAATTATAATAAGATGTAATTAAAGTAAATTGTTTTTTCCCCCCTTCCGATCCATTCTTTTCTTTTCATTTTTCGTTATTTCATTTTACTTTAATTTCATCTTAATAACGCAATGGCATACCATGATAACCATGTAACGGCATATGCATTGGTAATGGAATTACAGCTACAGGTAATTTCATTTTAAGTTTACGACGTAACAATGAATCATTGTTCATATATTCACCGGTTTCACGTTTTGTTGGTACTATAATAATAATAATTATAATAATAAAAAAAATCATTAAAAAATTGAATTTAAATGAAAATAAAAATTTATATAATTTTTTAAATATACATTTTCCATCTTTAGGTCTTTTGTTATCGCTATCGTAATCGGGAAATATGTCAGTTATATCCTGTTTTTCTTGTCCTTTTTCTGGTTTTTGTTCTTGTTCCGGTTGTTGTTCTTCTTGACGTTTTGCTGTATTGGTTTTTTTTATCAGAAAAAAATGAATACAAAATTAAAAATTCAAAAAAAAAGAAAAGAAAAAAAAAGATTTTTGAACAATTACCATTCCGAGCTCCAATAACATCTATACCGGATTGCTGTCGTTTCAAACCGGATTGTTGTTCATTACGGAGAAAACCTAAACCACCCAATCCACTAAGTGAACCAAGACCACCAAGGGTACCGAGTCCACCAACTGGAACTGGTGCTGGTACTGGTGTTGGTACTTGTACTGGTACACGAATCGGTAATGGAACTGGTACAGGTATAAATTGTGGAACAGGTACCGGTAATGGAATTTGTGTACGTACAGGAACTAAATTTGGTGTTGGTATTGGAATACGTAATGGAATTGGTAATGATACTGGTACTGGTTGCGGTACTGGTAAACGTAATGGTAATGGTAATGGAACTGGTGTTATAACTGGTTCTGGTACTGGAATTCGCATTGGTAAACCGACTGAATTGAAAAATAATTTATAAAATCGATTAATAATTATAAAAGATAATGAAAATTTTAATACCATTCAATTGTCGTTTTGACAATGGATTAGATTGTTTTGATGATGAAACACCTTGACCAGATACCATCATTATAATGCATGATAATGCAACTAAACGAAATAATTGTGTCATCATTATTATTGAGTTTGTTTTTTAATTTTCAACGAAAAAAAGAATAATGAACATATCGGATTCAGCTGGTGAATCCGATATTTATATCCAATTTTTTTCACTTTGAATTTTTTTTTTTTGGTAGAGAAAAAAAAACAAATTTCTCATCTTGTTTTGGACAATTGTTTCATATTGCCTAACCATAACCAAATTGATTATCAATCGAATGGTCAAACAAAACAAAACAAAAAACCCGATCAAATTGATCAACAAGATCGATAATCACGTTTTTATTTTGTGACAAATCCCAAATTGAATTTCATTTCAAAAATTAATTTAATTATCCTTTTTTCCAATTGACAACAGAATTATTTTCGTCAAATAAAGTACAAACAATATTTGTTTTTTTTTCAAATGGAAAAAAAACACAAACATTGAGATATGTTTCTTTTAGGTTTGATATGTTTTTTGTTTTTCTCCTTTGGTTTCTTTTAGGTTTTGATAAGCATTTATCATTTTTTTTCCTTACATTATTTGCAAATCGACAATTTCGAGCGAAATCAAAAAATGAACTTTTTCAAGTACAGAACACAAACAAACAAACAAACATCTGAATAAAGATGGTTTTCTTTCTTATTCAATCAAATCAAATCAAACCAAATCAATTATTGGACTTTATCATAGTGTTTGGTGTTCTGATGATAATCATTTGTAATCATCGAAATGATAATGATTGAAGAGAAATGAAAGAGGGAAAGGGAAAAATCTTAAAGAAAGATCCATACAGCAAAAAAGAAATAGAAAAAAATGCACTATCAAGTATGAATTAAGTTTGTAATTTTAGGTACTGTTAATCAACTTAATCAATCAATCAATTTAGGCCATTATCAATCAATCAATCAATCATTTTGTATTTTTCAAATTAAAATTTTGTTATAAATACTGTTTGTTTTGTTTTTTGGCTGTTATTCAAATCATTCAAAACAAATTATTTGGATTAAAATTTTAAGTTTGTTTTGTTTTATTGCTGTTCAACAACGAAAAAAATGTTGGAATTTTTCCCATTAAAATTATGGCCAACATTAAGTGTTCTGGCCAATATTGTTCTATTAATTCTGTTTACAATTCCATTGCTTTATTTTTATTCACAATATAAATTTAGCTATTGGAAACGTAAAGGTATTAAAGGACCACCAACATTACCATTTATTGGTAATTTTCTTCTACCAACACGACCAATACCATTAATGCAAATGGATTATTATCGTCAATATGGACATTTTTTTGGGTAAATAATTTTAATTGTTGTAAATTGGAAATTCTTTAATTTTTTTTACTTGAAAATTCAAGAATATTTCAAGGTAGTCGACCATTATTATCAATATCCGATCCAACAATTGTTAAACGTATTTTAGTACAAGATTTTCATCTATTTCATAATCGTATGCCAACCACTGATAGTCATCCAGTAACTGCACAGAATTTAGTTTCAGCACGTTATACAAAATGGAAACGTATTCGTTCAATATTAACACCAATGTTTACAACATCAAAATTACGTCGTATGGAAGGTTTAATGGGACAATGTATTGATTCATTATATAATGCTATTGATAAATTATCTAAAAATCAATCATCATTTCCAGTACATAATGTTATGGGTAATTTTACAATGGATGTTATATCCAAATGTGCATTTGCCACCGATACTGATGCACATAATGAACAAGAAAATACATTCGTTGTAAATGCAAGAAAATTATTAGAATTTGATTTAATCAAAGCATTTTTAAGAGTTTTAGCACCAAAATTTTTGAGAAATATTTTAGAAAAATTACAAATCAAATATTTTCAATCACCTGCAAGAGATTTTTTCCTGAATATTGGTTTCGGATTAATTCATCAACGTAAACAAAATCCAAATATAAAATATAATGATATGTTGGAATTAATGATCAAAGCTAAACATGGTGAAGAAAAACTGACTGATGATGATGATCGATTTGATTCATATCATGTTAATGCTGGTAATGAAGAACAACAACAAGAACAAAAATTATTAAGTGAAATTATTGGTTCAAAATATTTAAATGATGATGAAATTGTTGCACAATCATTTATATTTTTTATTGCCGGTTATGAAACAACTGCATCAACATTAACATTTGCCTTATATGAATTAGCAATGAATCCTGATATACAGGAAAAATTATATGAAGAAATAATGACCGAAATTATTAATGATGGTAAACCATTAGATTATGATCATGTTATGAAATTACAATATTTGGATGCAATTTTAGCTGAAACATTACGATTACATTCACCTGTTTTAACATTAAATCGTCAAGTATCAGATAAATATCATATACCTGAATATGATTATACAATGGATAAAGATGAATGTGTTTCAATACCAATATATGCTATACATCATAATCCAGAATTTCATCCAAATCCAGAACGTTTTGATCCAGAACGTTTTATGCCCGAAAATCGTGATAAAATAATACCATATACATATTTACCGTTTGGTGGTGGTCCACGTAATTGTATTGGTATGCGTTTTGCAATGTCAGAAGCTAAATTAGGTTTAACACGTTTGATAAAAGATTTTGTATTTTTTAAATCATCAAAAACATGTGATGAATTAAAAATACAAAATAGTTTATTTTTATTAAAAACAACACCAGTTTGGGTTGGTGTTAAACGTCGTTGAATATATATTTTTCTGTTTAATTCATTTTAATAATAAAAAAATAATTCATCTTTAATAATCAATATAATCAATATATTAATATTAATAATTAAATTTTTTTACATTTTTTGTTTTTTTTGAAAATTATCATTTTGTTAAATTCATTGGTTTCCAATGATTTTTATGTACATTTGTTTGAAATGGTGTTGGTCCACGTATATTTGAATGTAAACAATTAACATAAACATCATGATATAATTCATCCGAATCTAATTCTGGATCAGTACGTGCTTGATTCATTGCATCATCCATTTGTTTACGTATATTTAAATCGATTTGTTTTAATTCATCACTAGTAACTAATTCTGCTTGTATAATACGTTCTTTAAATGATGTAATTGGATCACGTTTTTGTCGTACTTCTTGTATTTCTTCACGTGTACGATAACTAGTACCTGGATCAGAAACTGAATGACCAAAATAACGATATGTCATTGCTTCCATACAGAATGGTCCTTGTCCATTACGACATAATTCAGCTAAATATTTTGTTGCTTCACGTACAGCTAATATATCCATACCATCAACCCAAATACCCGGTATATAATCACCACGTGTATAATAATCTGAACTAGCTGCAGCACGTTCAGATGATGTACCCATACCATAGCCATTATTTTCTGTAATAAATATTATTGGTAATTTCCATAATGCAGCCATATTATATGCTTCAAAAACTTGTCCTTGATTAGCCGCACCATCACCACATAAAGCTAATGTTATTTCATTTGAATTTGTATATTTTTGTGCTAATGCTATACCAGCACCTAATGGAATTTGTGCACCAACAATTCCATTTCCACCATAAAATCTCTATGATAACAAAACAAAAAAAGAAGAATCAAATTGATGTCCAATGTCAAATCCATACACCCAAAAAAAAACATACATTAGTATAAAGATGCATTGAACCACCTTTACCACGTGCACAACCTGTTTTACGACCAGTAAGTTCGGATAAAACACCAACTGCATCAACACCACGTAACCAAACCCAACCATGTGCACGATATGCAGTAATAACGGCATCTTTTTTTCTATGAAACAAAATCAAAAAAAAAAATTCATAAAAATTCTCAAAAAAATTCTAATACTTACGTTATTGCATTTTCCATACCAACAGCAACAGCTTCTTGACCGGTATATAGATGACAAAATCCACGTATTGCTTTTTCTTTATACAATGTATTCGAAGCGGCTTCTAATCGTCGAATAATTGACATTTGTTCATAGTATTTTATAGCATCATCACGTGTACAGATAACTTCGGTAGCCGGACCTTGTTCCAATCGATGTAATTTATATGGTTTAATTTGAAATTTTGCTTCATTGATTGTTGATGAAAATTTTCGAAACAATAATAAACTGTTATTTATCGACTGTTGTCGGAATATTCGATTCGGAAAGAGGCTGCGCATTATCATCTTCAATCAAATTCTTTTGTTTTTTTGGCAACAGGAATTGGTAACAGAATGAAAAAAAAAGAAGAAAAATTTGAGACAAAAAAAACTAACTAAATATAAAGACCTAAACATTTAAAATCAACAACAAATTAAATCGAGAAAAACAAAACATCATTTATTGTTCACATGATTTTTTTGCTCGGTTGATAATATACCAAGGACACAAACATTTGTGAGAAATCCGAAACAGACAATTTTTTCAATCAATCAAAATTGAGAATGATCACATTGACTATTTCAACCTAGATGGCATCATCTACCAAAAAAATAAAAACATCAACATTATTTTGCTCGAATTTTTTTTTCAATATTCGTAGGTTTTTCTTAATTTTTTTTCGTAGAAACAAATGTAGTTTTTTTAATTATGAAATTTAAATGTAAATAAATAAATAAATAAAAAAACCTAATCTTTTATACAAAACCACTTAAGATTATTGGGCTTCATTCAAGATGCTTTTATATGAAATCATCATCATCAATTATAATCAATATAGCCATCGATCGATGAGCTGATTATTATTGTAATGATTTAATTATGATCGCTAAAAATAATTTAATTAGAAATTCTATTCTAACCATGTTCTACTAAATCAATTAATTAATTCAATCAATGATTTTTTTCCTTTCAAAAATATAAAATTCGAAACTGTTTGTGTATATAAAATAGAGGGTAAGTTAAAGTTAAAATTTTTTATTTTTTAATTTTAATTTTGTTTTTTTTAAATTATCGATTGGATAGATATCGAAATTCTAAGCTACCGAAAACTCAAACATGTTCAAATCTACTAACGTGTTGAAAATTCAAAATTACAATGTGCCTTTGATATATTATTCATCATTATTATCGTCAATCAAATCGATATTAACGAAAAATTCTGTGATCAATAATAAATATCGATTATTAAATCATTATTATTTATTATTATTAATAATTTTAATAATGATAATACCAACATATGAAATGATTAATATATCAAAAAAACATCATCAACGACATAATCATTTTAAACTTGTTGTATTTAGTTTTGATGGTTTTCGTCCCGATTATATTACTGTTGAACGTACACCAAATCTATATGATATTGCTAAAAATGGTGTTCAAGGTATGTATTAATTTTGTTTGTTGTTGATTTTTTTTTCAATTAATCAATCAATCAATCAATCAATTAGGAATAATGCGATCAACATTTGTAACGAAAACATTTCCAAATCATCAATCAATTGTTACAGGATTATATGAACCATATCATGGTATTGTTAATAATAAATTTATCGATCCATTAACAAAACAACCATTCTCTGTAAATAATGATAGTTGGTTTTGGTGGGATCAGCATAATATTTCTGTACCGATTTATATTGCCAATCAATATTATGAATCGAATCGTTATAGTATTTCATTACAATGGCCTGGTTCAATATCAAATTATACTGATGGTTATCATTTGGATCATCGTGAACGTGTACATTATCTTGAAAATTATCAATCAAATGTTGATTTTTTTCATCTTATTGATGTATTAATGAAATGGTTAACTGATCCAATAAAACCGGCTAATCTTGCATTTGTTTATTTTCAACAACCAGATGAAACGGCACATCAATATGGTCCGTTTAGTGATGAAGTTTATGAACAAGTTCAATTAATAGATAAAGTTGTTGGATATTTTCAACAACAATTATTAAAAATGAATTTAGCACATTTAACAAATGTTATATATCTATCTGATCATGGTATGTCGGAAATTCGTTCGGAACGATCATTATATATTGATAAATGTGATAAATATTATCCTGGATTAAAATATGAATTATATGGTTCAAGTCCAACTTGGTCAGCCATACCAATATCGGCACCAAAATTATCATCACAAAAATCATCCGAATTGGCCAAATCTGTTCGTGATGCATTGAATGATTGTAGCCATAAATATTATAATGGAAAATTTTCAGTATATCTACAGGAAGAAATTGCCGATGAATTTCATTATAAAAATAATATCCGTATATTACCATTATTTATTATATCGGAAGAAGGTTATGATATTAATTATAAAGATGTTGGATATAGACCAAAAGGTTATCCAATATGGGGTAATCATGGTTATAATTCATCATTACCATCAATGCAGCCATTATTTTTAGCAAAAGGTCCACGATTTAAAACTTCATATAGTCATCCAATACCATTTGAAAATATTGATCTCTATCCATTAATGTTAAATCTATTGGACATTCCATTGAAACATTTTCCAACAACAAATGGTACATTTGAACATGTACATCAAATGTTAATTTATCAACTTTATTTAAATGATGATAAATTTACAATGAGCCTTAATGGTATGTTTGTTTAATAATCCTAAATGCATAAATGTTAATAATGATCAATTTTTTTTCTTTCATTCATAAATAGTATTTTTTTATTTAATTTCTGGATTTATGATCATATTTTTGGCCGGTTTTTGTTTTGTATGCATTTCTGGACGAATAGAAAAAAATTATCTCCGTAATTCGATTGATTCATCATCATCGTCATCGACATCTAAACGATTAATAAATTATTTGAAAAAAATATCAAATGGTCAACAAAATGAACAACGTTATAGAATGTTTGCCAATGAAAGACCAACATCGCATCTAGATTCATCTGATGATGATGATGATAATAATGGTGAAGATGAATTATTCAATAGGAATCGCCATCAACAGAAAGCAATCAATAAAAATCAATTAACCGATATTGATTGGGATATATTGGGCACAGGTCTTGATATCGATCTTGTTGGACAATTAAAAAATGAAACTTCAAATGGTCAGAATATTGTAAAACGAAATGAATATCTTGATATTTCTAGTGATAATACAAGTGATAACAATGATAATGTTGATCGGCCATCATCTAAAAGTAAACGAAAAAATGAAATCATTTCATTGTTAATCACCGATGATGACGACGATGATTGTAATAATATGAATGACAAAGAAATTAAAATCAAAATTAACAATGAAGAATTTGAAAATCTAATTTCCGAAACAAATGTAATAACCAATAATAATAATAAAGTGATTGAAAATGACAATGATAAATTGATTGATATTTAAGAAATAAATTGATTTTTATTTAAGAAATTTTTTTTTTTGTTTGTTGTTTTTTTTATAAAAATGAATAAGATGTATGAGACAAACAAAAAAAAAATCAAAATTGAGGATTGAAAATGAGAACATTTAACATATATATGGAAAATACATAGACAATGATCGAAAAAAAAACCGAAAATTACATTGGAAGAAAATGAGGGGAAAAAAAGGTGTATAACATAATGACAAAGAAAAAGAAGAAGAAATTAAGCATCCACACTTAATCAATGCAGGATGATGATTATAATATGGTGGGTATGGTTATCATCATGATCATCATCATTAATGGTTGGCCATTAAATAAAATAATGATAATAACCAGTGAATGTTGTTGATATTAGAGAGATTCACAAGTTCTTCAAATAAATGTTTAATCCATTTGATTTATCATTAATGTTGTATCACAAATGTTAAAATTATAGAATTAATTGATTAATTGATTTTTTGATGAAAGTCTGATAGAATGATTAGGAAAAAATGATGATGATGATGATGAACTCATTAATAATATGATTATATGTATAAATGTATGATGATGATGATTTATATTTGAGAAATATTATTCTGGAAAAAATTTATACTTTTTTTTCGAAAATGTATATAGAGTAATAGTAGAATAAATGAATGAAAATCATGAATATCATAATTGATGATCAGGACAATAAACAATAAAATTATTATCATCAAATTTATAATTCAATTCAATAGCACATGGATAATGTAATAACATTGGCATAATGGCCATATTTTCAAAACAATATCGATCCATACGATGATTACGATAAAAATGATTATGATGATAATGACGATCACATTGATTCATTGAACAGGTAATAGTTGCACCCGGTTTATTACAATAATAACAATATGATTTTAATGCTTCATTTATGATTGATAATGAATGGCTATTGATTGGACGATATGGTGTTGCCATTGGTATATTTGTCCATAGATAACATTGTTCATGAAACCATATTTCAAAGTTTGCTATAAACAAATGAATTTATTAAATTAATCAATCAAAGATACAAATTCAAAAATATACACTTACCATTAACATTATTATGATTATTATTATTTTTATTCATATTAAAATCAGCATCATCATCATTAAAATAATAAGGCCCATAAAGATAGCCAAGATTATTAACATTTGGCCGTTGTTGACAAAATATACAACACCAATCATCAACACGATCTTCAGTACAAGCATCGATTAGATTTTGTTTCAATTTTTTTAAACGTGCTGCTGATGATCGAAGATATGATCCGGATGTTGTTGTTGATGATGATGATGATATGTTTGTTGATGAAGTTAATGATGATGATGTAATACCTTGATTTGTAACTGGTAATTCATCAATCTTATTAATCAATTGATATTGAAGTTTACTATCCATTATGATTCTTGTATAAAGATCATCATCATCAATATGATCTGAATGTTCTTGAGTGATTTTCATTTTAGATTTTTTACTTTTCTTTTTTTCATTGTTCAATTCATTACGAATAATCCTTATGACTGGACCGATTATACGTCTTTCGTTCAATAAATTCAATGATTCGGATGATGAACTAGCTTGCTGAATATTACCATTATATTTTAATGATAATTTTCGTCGAATCGAATCACTGAAAGCATTGACCGTATGATTAATGTTTGTTGAATCTTCCGAAATTGGATGTTCGGTTGAATTTTCAATAGATTTTTTGGTTTTCGTTTTCTTATTTTTAGATTTTTTCTTTTTTACCTTTTCATCCACAGGTTCATAATCACCATCATCACTACTATCATCATCTTCATCATTATCATCATTGGTTGCAGGTAAACTTAATCCTCTATCATCAGAATCCGATTTCGATTTTATTTTCTTTTTAGGCACATTTTTCTTCAAAATATCAACATCATTATCGTTCTGTTTTCGATTATTTTGACAATATTTTTCAACAACAAATTCAATAATTTCATCAACCGATTGATGATTATCATTTGAATTTGTTGAATTTGATGATAATGATGATGGCATGGTAGTATTATTATTATTATTATGTTTTTTCAAACGTTTTTTTGAACTTAAAGATTTATCACTAAGTGGCGCACTAGTCTTATTGTCATCATCATTATCAGATACATGTGCTTTTTCTTTTGATGTTGATGTTGCTGCTGCTGCTGGTATTTCAGCAATAATATCACAACATTCATCATCATCATCATCATCATCATCATCATTATCATTATCATCGTTCAGATTTGTTTTCACTTTATCATTGTGACTGTTATTATTTGATGATGATGATGATGATGATTGAATCAAATTTTTTTTAGTTAATATTGATTCAGATTGCTTCTGTAGCCTAGCTAATCTTTTACGATCACGATTCTGTATCTGTTTGAGTTTTTCTTTTTCTTTTTTTGATGGATGTCTATTATATGGTGATATAATAATTGAATCTATCATTGTCGATGATGATGATGAGGATTCTTTACTTGTTATTTTCGTTTGTTGTTGTTGTTGTGGCAGTTTTTTCGATAATTTTGTAGTAGTAGTAGTCGGTTCTATAGAAGAACTTGATGATAATGCTAAACAAGGCATTTGTTCTGATGATAATGATGAAGATACAGGTGATATTCTTTGCCATTGTCCATTACGTTTATTATTATTTTCGGCCATCATCATAATAGTTTTCTGTTGTTGTTGTTGTTGTTTACCATTTGCTGATACAACAATCGATTTAGAATTACAGGATTTTTTCAATTTTTTCAAATTTCTTTCACCGCTAATTCGACTAACTTTTTTATTAATATTTTCTTCGGGTATTTTCTGTAATAAACTAATACCATTTTCATTTTTTATTAATTTTTTATTACGTTTTCTATTCATTATTTGATTTTTATTCAAATCATTCGATAATTTGATTACAATATCTTTATTATTATGATTCATTATTTTTTCATTATTTATATAATCATTCGATTCTTCATCATTTTCATCATCTTCATCATCATGTGATGGTGATGGTGGTGGTGATTTTCTTAGACAAATTTTTTGCTTTCTTTGTCGTTTTCTTATCGTTGTTTCATTTGATGGTGACTTTTGTTCTTGTTGTTGTGGCAGTGTTTCATTATTAAATGTTGTTGATGAGGTCAATTGTTCTTCATCATCATTATCATCTTCATTGATTACTAATTCTTTTTCATCATCATCATCATCATTTTCATCAATAATCTGTTGTTCGGATTCATTATTTTCATCATGATCATTTTCATTATCAACACTATCATCAGCATCATTAATGCTTTTGTTTGAATTTAAACTAATCGAATCACCCATCGAATCATCGGTTACTGTATTCAAATTAGTTGATTGTTGATTTTTATTGTCCAATGTTGTTGATAATAATTTTGGTGGCTGATATTTACGTGGTCTACCACGACCACGTTTTACTGTTGGTGCTTTTTTCAATAAATGTTTCAATGTAACAGCTGATACTTTTGTCGTTGCTTCCTGTATGATCGATATTGATGGTAAAGTTGTTTCAAGAATTTTCTCGATTGTAGCCGCTGTAATCGGTTCAACTGACGATTCTTCTGTTTTGATCGCTTTTGTTGATGATGTTGCAATTGTATTTGTTGCGGTTGCTGTTGTTGTCGTCGTCGTTTTTGAAGGTAAAGATAATGAAGATGATGGTGATATGGTTGTCGTTGTCTTTGAATTTGTTGGCGTTAAAATCGAAGATGATGATGATGATGATGATGAATTTGTCATCGATCTACGTAATTGTGTTTCAATTATCAATGAATTTATATTAAAACGATTTTTACGTCGACGTTTACGTGTACCAGGTAATGGTCGTAATTGTTGTTCTTTATGTGCAGCTATTTCTGCTTGTAAATCAATTAGATCATCATCATTTATTGTTTGTAATAATGTTTCATCATTACAATTATTATCATTATAATCATCATCATCATCCAATTGGTATGTTTGTTCATCAATTTTATTATTTTCATCATTATTATTATCATGAATATTATTGATTAATCTATTATCTTTATCATTATTTTGATTTGTAATATCAATATGATTATATTTTTTATCATCATCATCATCATCAACTGATAATGATAAAACATTATTCACATTTGATGATGAACAAGATAATGTTGAAATGTTGATTGGTATTTTATTTAAATTTTTTTCAAATTCAATTTTTTTATTATTATCATTATCATTGATTGTAGTAATATTATTGTTTGAATTTAAATTCGATAATAATTGTGATGATAGTGGTGGTGGTATTGGTGGAGAATAATGTCGACGAACTTGATTATCATTTAAATTATTATAACGTGTTTTGAAAAATTTTTTCGTTGTGTTCGATGATGATGATGATGATGATAGGCCACCGCTAGAATCATCTTTAACGAGGAAAAAAAGTAAAAAAAAAATATTCATTTAAGAAAAAAAAACAAAATTAATTAAAACAAATCAATATAATACCATTAATTGGCTGAACAAATTTATTAACGGTTATGGCCGATATTGAATGTAATTTTGGCTCAAACAACATTGATTTGGCGGCAGCTTCAGATAAAGATGTTTTCGTTGTTGTTGTTATCGATGATTTTATTGATACAGATTCTTTATTATTATCAATTATTGATGTAATATTTGGACGAAAATCATAGATATCTGTATTTGTTTTATCATAATCAGAATTATGACCATTAATTTTATTATTATTTTGTCCTAAAATAAGATTATGATTTGTAATTGATGTGATCGTAGTATTATTGTTGTTGTGTTGATTGTTGATGGACAAAGACGATGTGGAAGTTGTTGATGATAATTGTGGTTGTTGTTGATGATGAAGATGATAATGAGAATTTATTGTTGATAATTTGGAATAATTTGTTATCGTTGATGCTGTTGTTGATGATGATATTGTATGAGGCATATTGATCATTATCGATCAGATTTTTTTAAATAAAAAAATTTAAAAAAAATTCAATCACATCCATATCATATTATTCAGATTTATTTTCTATCTTTTTTTTTGGAATGAAATTTTCACACAAACACAATTTTATTTCATTTGAAGAAATATCGATGAAACAGAAGAATTTTTTTTTCGTTTTTCAACAATAAAGTACATTGATGATATCGATCAATTGTGAACGATAAACAATGATGATAGAGAAAAATTAACAAAAAAAAAAAAAACAATCAAACGCAAGTCATCATCATCGTCATAAACATCTCAATCAGTCAGTTAGTTGTTTGATAATTTTTTTTTTGATTGAAGAAAAAAAAAGATTTGTTGTTTTTTTTAAATCAAATAAATTGATTGGTCGATAATCGATTGATCGATTCAGTCTGATATATAGAGAGAGACGGAAAGCAGTCCATGTTTTTTGTTTGTTTTTGTGTAATTTTGCGACAAATAAAAATTTAAAAAAAAAAACATTAATTTAATTAGCAAAAAACAAAACAAAAGAATACATACCAATGATTCATTTTTCTTTAATTATCATTCTTTTTCATCTATCCAAGATGATGGGATCAAAGGGTTGAATTTTTTTGTTGTTGTTTGCATTCGACAAATTTTTTTGGCTATTCATTTTTTTTTTTTTTTAAATTTAAAGCCAAAATAAATGACCAATCATCTATCAATACGATGTTTCATCATCGATATTTTGTAATCGGTGATTTAGATTAGACCATTGGAGTTTTCTTCAAGACAAAATAAAATAAAATACACATACACCCACACACACACACAAACAAACATCCAATTTTCCTCACCAAAAATTAACATCTACATTTTTCATTGAGTTGATTTTTTAACATGGAATTTACAAAATAATAAAAATAAAATGATAAAAATAAAATGATAAGATAATATATTTGTAATACACAATCGAACACTATAAACTCACGCTGTTTAGATTTTTTTTTTTTTAATGAATGGATATTAGAATTTATTTGATTAAAGCGCCACATATTGTTGGTTGGTCGTATTAAACTACAAAAACAAAATGAAAAAAAAAGAATGACAAAGATCGAGACATTGCGCAGACATTCACAAAACACAAATATATCACAATATTGTGAACATCTGCACTTAGCACTTACTGTCAGTAATACCACTACTTTTTTATCTTGAATATTTCATTCATGAATTTTTTTTTTTTTTTTTTGATAACTTTTCTTTTTTTGGCTTTTTCTTTTGTTCGATTCTGACAAATATATATATACCACTACTACTACTATCGATATCATTTTCATCTTAAAAACATTCCTCTTAAAAATTTTTTCCAAAAACTTTTATCATTTTAACGATAGATGGCCATGATGTAGATTTTTTTTGAAAAATTTTTTATTTCAATCTTTAAAATCAAATAAATATTTTATAAATGATTGAATGATAATCAAATTACAATTTAATAATAATAAAACAATCACATATAAAATTGTCAAATTTAAAAATGATAATTATAATTGGTGGGGTTTTTTGTTCTCGAATAATTAAAAAAAAGAGAGAGAGAAGGAATTCCACATTCATTATTAGTCAATTTGAAAATCTGATTTTTTTTCTTCTTCTTCTTCAATGAATTAAATTATGAATAAACTAATTTAGTTGATTCAGAATACCAACAAAATACCAAACAAACAAACAAACAAGCAAACATATCACAGTGACATATCATCATAATCATCATTTTTTCTTGAAAACAGGAGCAAAAATTATTGATTGATTGATTGATTGATTGAAGATTAAATAAATGATTGCTGTTGTTGTTGTTGTTGTGATTGTTGTTGTTGTTGTTGTTGTTGTAATGATTCCTGTATCATATCAATCATATCAGCCATACGTGTTTCAAAATCTAAAAATTGTTTCAATATTATAATATTAACAGCTATTATAATCATTAATAAAATGAATACAATTTTTAATAATTTTGTATCCGATAATGTTGTTATTGTTGTTTGTTGTAATAAATCCATTAAAAATTGTATGATTGTTAATATTATTTCAATAAAATTCATTGATAATAATGATCGTTCATTATTCTGATTATCATTATCATCAACATTAAATGATTCTTGCATAAATGCTTCAATCGATTGATCACTATTACGATCATCATCATCATTCAATAAACCATCATCATCATCAGCCATTGATGAATTGTTGGTCATTGTTGATTTTGAAATATTTTTCAATTTTTTATCAATAAAATGTTTATCATTTTGTTGTTGTTGTTGTTGTTGTTGTCCATCAACCAATAGATTCGATGATTCATTAAAAAGCATTGATTGTGTTGCATAATCAAAACGATTTGTACGTAATAATTTTAATAAATCACCAATAAGATCTTGAAATCCTTGTACAGAATTTTTTTCAATCGATGATTTCATTAATGATAATGATAAACTATTTTTTATATAATGTACATTTAAATAGACACGTAATTTTGTATGTGTCGGTAATTGTATTGTTGTTGTCGCTGTTTGTTGTTGTTGATCACCAGGTAAACATGAATTTAAACACCATGTTGTACTGACTAGAAATGAATCTGAATATGGTATACCTTGATTTTTGATCTGTGTATAAAGACAATATGCACGATTTAAATCACTTTGTAAAATATATTGACTTTCAAATACGGTTGCTGATTTTATTAATGGCATACCAGTTAATTTGATTGTATATTTCATTGTACGATATTCACTACGACAAATATCATAATCACCATCCGGTAATGGTGTTTGTGGTCGATTTTTTTCTTCAAATGGCATCCATGCTGTTATTTTCATACCGGTTGTTTGTCTTGTTTTATGTAAATAACGTATAAAATTCTGATCAATAAATATTAATTCAAATAAATAATCAACTGGAAATGGAAGAATTTTTTCAACAATCAATGTTCCTTGATGTTTTGAACAACGACAACAACCTTCAACCATCGATAATGAAGCTGCCTGAAAAAATCGATTCAATGATTTCATTTCATTTGTTACTATTTGATTGTTTGATGATATGTTTATTGATGATTGTGTTGGATTAGAATTTAATTCTTCAGGAATGATTTCTTGAGCAATTTCACCCGTTACAATTGTTTCGGGAGGATGTTGTTCATTTTCTTCAATCGTATTATTCAATAATGATTGATCCGGTGAAATGTTGATTGATTTTGATTGAATAATAGGTGTTGATGAATCAATTGGAATTATTGATTTAAAATTTACATCAGTTGTTGTATCGATTGTTGTTGTTAATTCATCAGAAATTTGTGACGACTGTTGTTGATCAATTTCGACTGATGATTTTGTTGAATTATTATCATTTGACATTTTAATTTGATCTTGATCTTTTTCCTGATGAACCTGTATAGAAGTTTTTTGATCAATATCAACAACCAACGGATCAATTTGATCACCACCAACACCACCAACAACAACAACATCATCATGATCATCATCATGATCATTTTCATCAATTTGATTTGCTAGAATTTCTTCAGCAAAAAAATCTTGTTCTTCTTTATCATCCATAAAACCAAGATCATCACCATAGAATCTATGTACTAGATCAGATATTTCTTGATTCGATAATGAACGATTCTGATTTGATCGTCGCCAAACTGTTTCCATTAATGCAAATATTTTATCACGTTGTGTAAATGATGTGAATAAATATTTTTGCTGTTGTTGTTGTTCAACATTGTTGTTAATAGGCAATGTCGTTGATGTTGATGATAATGATGATGATGATGATATGGAAATTGATGAATCTTTATCACTGTCATTTTTTTCTCCATTACCATTATTAATGATCGAAGATGTCATCGATATTGATATTGGTTGTTGTTTAACAGTTAATTGTATTGCATTCGGTATTACTAATGCTGTATTAGCTTTATTTATTGCAATTATATTTGAACAATTCCAGATCTATAAGAGATGTTTTGTGAGAAAAGAAAAAAATTTATTATTTTTTGATTAGATAAGATATATTATGTAAGATAAAATATTAAAAAAAATTTACCAAACTTTTGGCAAACATTCCCATTATATTATGATGGAATGCAAAATGATCTTTTGATATGTACATTCGTCCTTGTATTGCATTTAATGCACAATAAAAATCACCAATTAATAATTCATTATTACCAATATTTTTACGAAATAATTTATAATATTCTATTGATTTTTGTCTATAAGAAACTGATATAATATTTGAAAGAAAATTATTTGATCGTCGTTTACGATTCATAATCGTTGTTGTTGTTGTTGTTGATGGTTGTATCACCGGTGATATATTAGCCACAATTGGTTGTTGTTGTTGTTGTTTCGATGTTATAGCCGGTATTGTTGTTGTTGTTGTTGTTATGCTAGTGGTCACAATACCTTTAATGATAGTTTCAGATTTCTTCATCTGATTTCCAATTGAAACATTATCTATTCAATGAGAAAAAAAAAACAAAAAGACATAAATATGGTTTGCCAGAAAACAAAAACAAACAAACAAACATACCTAAAATATTTGTAGGATTTTGATCTTTAATTTTTGAATTTAATTTCTTATCCGATAATGATGATAATGATGATTGTTGTGGTAATTGGCGAAATGTTTCTGCACCCATTTTTCCAATCGATCTTGATAATTCATTCAATGATGAAGATTGTACAGTATTTATTTGATCATCATCGTCATCATCATCATCATCGAGTGAAAATGGTACAACAGCAGCATCAACATTATTATCATCATCATCATATTTCATTAATAATTCTAAATCAATTTGTCCCAATGATGATGATGAATTTAAAGAATTTTCTTGATTATTAACATTAACATTAATATTATTATTATCTATTATTGTCTTTATGACTAGATTATTATCACTATTGTTTGGTCGAATTTTTACATTATGTTTTTTATTTGTAGCAGTTGTTGTTGTTGTTAATAAAAGATTTGGTGTTGAATTTTGACGATATCGTTGTCGTAACATTGATTCATGTAATAATTGTTCAACATTTGGTTCAGTTTCCATTAATATTGAATCAATCGATAATGATGATGATGATGATTTTTCAATCAAATTTTTATCATAATTTTCATCATTATCATCAATGTGATTCTTGATTAAATAATTATTATCATCATTGAAATCATTTAAATATTCAGTTGCTTCTTCAACCATTTCAACATCGATATCATCATTATAATTATTATTGCTTAGTTCATTATTATTATTATTGGAATGATTATTTGAATTTGTTGTTGTTGTTGGATGACATTGATCAACAATTATAATCGGATTCGATTGTATCATTTTATTTATTGCTTTTGTTGTTGAGAAAATTTTTTAATTGTTCATTTAAAAAAATAACATTTCACTATGGTTGTCTTTTATAAATGAGAGAAAAAATTGTAAAAAAATTCATTAGACAAAAGAAAAATTACAAAAAAAAAAAAAAAATCTAAACAATGTGCGTATCGATTATAATCCAATACGTTTTTTTCAATTGTTTATAATCCCAACCAACAAAAGAGATTAATGGATTATCATTATTATCTTTTCTCTTTTCACGATCTTTGAACTTAGCATCAAAATTTTTTCCCTACTTCTTGAAACACCTACCTATTCAATAATCCCCCCCTTAAAAAACCAAAGATATATTGATGATAAAATTGAGGAAAACAACAACAAAAACTTTATCAATTAAAAGTTGTTGTTGTTGTTCGTGATAATGATGATAACAACAACATTAATCAATGATAATTGCGTGATACGTCAACGATATTAAAACACATCAATTATACACATGCACACACAAACAACAAACAAACAAAAATAAAATCACAGTATCACAATTTGATTGTCATTTGGAAACCAAAAAAAACCAAAACAAGGAATTTTCTTTTCTTGTTTTGCTCGTGTTTTAAATGAGTTTGATTGATTTATTAAGAATCGATTGTCGTCGTTGTCTATATGATGATGGTGATTCTAAAAACAGAAAAAAATCTGATGATAATGATGATCTCGGTTGTGAGTTGTTCAATAACCTTTTCGATTTTTTTTTTTGTTTGTTTTTGTTTTTTCGACCATCATCATGGACAATCAAAAAATCCATCAAAACATAAGAGTCATTCCACCCCTCTTCCTCAAACATATATATAGCGCATATTCTCAATGAGCTTGAATTTTGTTTTTCGTTTTACTGAAATTTTCATTCAATAGATGGCGATCAAAGATTTTTTTATTATTTTCATCATGTTTACGTCAGGTTATTTTTTTCCTTGTTCGGTATTTTGATTTCGATTTTTCAGATTTTTTGTTTTTTAGATTAACGATAATGGCAATGGATAATAGTGATAATAATAATTCATCGATTAAACAATGGGAAGGTAATTTAAATTTTGGATTTTTTTTTTCTTCTGAATAATTTTTCCTTTTGCCAAAACGAAATAGAATTACGACGTTTAGCAAGACAATATGAAACAGATATTGATACAAAATTAGTTTCATTATCAAAATTAATGTCATTACGTAATGAACGTAAATATTCATCAACTGGTGGTAAAAAATTTCAAAATAATCATCGTAATAAACAAGATGATGATGATGATGATGAACCATTGATTAGTTCGAAAGAAAATTTTGATCATTTAACATTCGAAATTGATTCATTAATCAATACGGTAAGCTTATTTTTTTTTGTTGTTGTTGTTTTTGTTTTAAAAAAAAAGTTTTATTCAATCCTAAAAAATTACAGTTACAAGATGTAAACAATAAAATGGATCAATGTATACAACAATTACCAAATAATAATTCAATATTATATACATTACAAAGACATCAAGATATATTGAATGATTATCGTAAAGAATTTTATAAATTACGTACAAATATTGGTGAACAATTAAATCGTGATTTATTATTACAAAATTCAATGAGAAAAGATTATAAGTAAGTTTGTTTTGTTTTTACTAACATTAATTTTTAATGAATAAAAATTTTTTTATCACCCACATTAACACACCCAAGTAATGATTATGGACAACAAAATCGTAAAGCCGATTTTTTATTACTTAAAGAAACTGATCATATACGTAATTCAGAGATTATGATTGATGATCAAATTAATATTGCTATTCGTACACGTGATACATTACGACAACAACGTTCAACAATGAAAGCAATTCAAACACAATTAACAACATTGGCCAGTATGTTTTATTTTTTTTTCTAAATGTTAAATACTTAACAAAAATTGAAAATTTCACTTTCTTCCATTATATAAATTAGATAAATTTCCAATGATCAATAATGTAATGCATCGTATAGGTATGAAAAAACGTAAAGATTCAATCATTTTGGCAATCGTTATTGGTATTTGTTTTTTTCTATTATTACTTTGGATTTTTTAAAAACCAAACAACAAAAAAACCAGTGAAAAAACCCCCACAGATCTTTGATCAATTCACTATCGATTGTTGAATTTTTATCATTTTTTAAAAAAAAAGTTATTATAATTCCATTCTTACAGAATATATTTCTTTTTTTATATAATTATAATTACAATAAATAAAATTGAAATAGTTTTTTTTTGTTTAAAAAAATTTTTTTATAAAATAAAATAAAAAGACAGATAAAATCTACGACAATAATTAACAACGGGATAAAAAGATTTTTTTTTCTTGGATGCAAAAATATATATTTTTTATATGGTAAAATGTGTCACCGGTGTGTGTGTGAATAAAGAGGAGAAAATAATAATTTTTGTAAAATAAAATGATGAGAAACATATTGAGTAATTGATTGATCGATTGATTGATTTTCCATTTACCAAGTGTTTAGATTGAGAAAATAATTAATAAAAAATTGTTCAGGTGTTAATGTATCGATTTTATTTTGATTATAGCCACCACCATTATTTATAAACATTTGTGATGATAATGATGATGATGATGATGATGATGCTATGATTCCAGATTGATGATTTTGATTTTGATTATTTCGAAATGTATAAAATGATTCGGGTGGTCGTCGTATCAATATTGGTCCGAATAATTTTGCTTTGGTGGAGAAAAATTTTTTTTTATTAATTTGAAAGAAACAAAAATTTTTCAAATAAACTTACCAATATAAAGTTTATTCAATGGTTTATCAGCACCAGAATTATTACACATTTCCTGTAGAAACATAATCAAATATTGGAAGACTAAACGATGAATTTCAGGTAATTCATTATAAATTTGTTTACATTCACTATGATTTTTATTTGAATGTTGTATACGATCATAAAATTTGAATGGTATAATTGATTCGGGTAATGTTTCTAAAAATAATAATAATGCTTCAGCAACTGAATGTTCCGATACATTGTTAATTTTTTCTATTTCACCCGAATCAATTGAATCACGTATAATATAAAATTCATTTTCCATACCAGATATTTGAAATATATTAACATTAACATAACCATTACGATATAAATGATCAATTAATATATATAATTCTTTTGGTATTGATAGTTTTCGGTTGGTAATTAAATTTTTTGTTGTTGTTTCCATTGATTCATTATAAATATTAATCAATCGTTCATGATAATCTAATTGTTTAGGCAATTTATAATCACCATATTTTTGTTGAAATTCTTTTAATGTTATTGATGAAATTGTTTTTTCCATTTGTACTAATGTTTCTAATGAACAACCAAAACAACTAAGATGATAATCACCCGAAATAGTAATAAAAATATCTTTACCACCAATTAAACTTAATACTAATGTATCGGATAATGTTTCTAAACCATAATTAAAACGATATGCCATTGTTGGATCATCAAAATTTAATTCAAATACAATTGTTATATCTTCTTTTATATTAATCAAACCGGTTGATGGTGTTACACGTAACCATTGTTTACAAAAATTTTTATCATTTGGTTTATTTATAAAACGATAACGTATACGACTTTGTCCAATATTTGTTAATGTTAATAATCGACAATTATTATCTTTAAATGAAATTGGACCGAAATTAATTTCAGTTGTATCAATTGAAACTTGTGGTAATAATTCATTTTCAACTTTATCCAATTTTTTCATTACATCTTCATAAACTTTACGTTTTAATGTATGATCAATTAAAAGTACTTGTGATTGAAATAATGATGATACTGGTTTATGATCACTATCTTTTAATTCTGGATGTGAACGATAAATTGTTTGTTGAATCATTTCACCACGCCACAATATACGATCACACCATGCTGGTGGACGTCGTTTTTCGGATGAATCCCATTCATTTGTACCGGTATTATATTTATATGATGGCATATGATTAATTTTACCTTCTTGAAAACCTTGAAAACAATTTCTTTCTTTCATTTGATTACGTAATTGATCAATTGCTAATAATTTATCAAATTCTTTTAATGTTAATAATTTTTTAACATAATCAGTATCCGATGTCATTATACGATAGTTTAGATCACCAAACCAATATATTTGACTGATTTGAGAAATGAAATAATTTGAAAAAATTAAAAATCAATGAACTATCAAACAACAAAAAAAAACTTACTCATGATCATAAATACGTTTCGGTATTTTTAAATTCATAAATTGTAAACGTGAATTAATTTCACGAAAATCTTGATTACGTCTTTCATATTGTTCAACATGTGCAGCAAGATGACAATTAACTAAACAAATACTTGTATCATGTAATTCAAAACGAATAGCAACACCGCCTTTGTTTCCCTATTTGAAAATGAAAAAGTTTGAAAAAAATTATCAAACCAAACCAAACAAACAATCATCAAACAAACCATTTTGCCAAGAATTCCAGTACCAACAGTTTCAGCTGCAACATTTTTAATATATTGTCGAAATTCACGTGCAGCAAATATTACCAACATCATACCGATAAGACGAATTTTTTTCAATAAAAAATATTGCCGATCTGGATGTAATGATTGTTCACAAATTTGTAGCCAATATTCTTCTTTTTTATAATCATTAAATAAAAATGCTTCTTTACTTAGATCTAATTCTTGAAAACCGATTGCATAAAAATCCGGTCCAATCGAATCACAACCAAGAAAATATTTTCTCATTAATTCTGGTTTGGATAATATTTGTCCATTAACATTCCATGTACCAATAAATATTGTATAATTTATATAACGTACATATTCATTTCTACGTTCATCGGTTTCGGTTTGTATTAATAATTCACGATTATAATCATTTTCAAAATGATTATTATCTGATAATAATGATAAATCATTATCATTATTATTATCTAAATTATTATAATCAAATGATGATGTTGATGATGATTTTTTAAGATGATTATTATTATGATGATGATTATCATTAATATCAAGATCAATTAATTCATTTATAAATTGATTAGAATTTGCTGGCTGAAGATGATTATCATAATAATCATCAAATAATAATAATGTTGATGTTTTTGATGATGATGAATTTGTTTTTTTCATTGCCATTGCTAGAAGAGAGAATTGATCAGAAAAACAAAAAAAAACATCAGAAAAATTTGGTTATTTAAACACCCAATTTCGTTTATTTTGGATGTATTAGAAACACCTGTGTGTGTGTTATTCTAAACAAAATCTGTCACATTCATGTCACATATCAAAATTGTTTCGTTCTTATTTTTTTTTAATCCTCAATGATGGAAATGATAGAAAAACAAAAACAAAAAAAAAAAAAAAAACAAACAACAAACCTTTTGATAAATTTTCATTTGTTTTTTTCTGTTGTTCTAATGGAATTTGTTGTAAATATTGTTTGGTCCATTCAAAATCAATTGATTCGGTAAATGTACGATGTGATACTTTTTAATATATTTTTCAAAACAGAAAGAAAACGAAGAAAAAACATGAAACATAAAAAACAAACATTAATAACAAAACAGAAGCAAAAAATGCAAAATATTCACAAAAACCATACCCGAAACAATATGTTGTAATTGTGTAATAAATTTTTCAGTCATTTCATTATATGATAATATAAAACGATATGATGATGATGATGATTGTTTTCCATTGCTGTCATTGTTGTCATTGTCTTTAAATATCGATTCCGATTGATCAGTAAATTTTTTATCACCATCATTATTGATCATCAAAGGATCATATTCCAAAAGTATTGAATCTTTGATTGATAATGATTTTTGTTCAGTCAAATTTTTATTCAATAATGATGATTGATTATTATTGTTTGTAGGAAATTTATCATACGTTATGAATAATGCAAGATCGCTACCATTTTCTTGATTTTTTTTTGAAAAAGAAAAATTAGAAAAAAATTTTAAAGAAAGAAAAAACAAACCTGAAACTTGTAATAGAATTGGATCGATTGTTACTGGGTTTTTTTTTGAAACGAAAAGAAAAAATTATTGAAATTTTTCAGAAATTTTTCCCAAATATATTAATCAAAATGAACATACCAAGTTGATAATGAAATTTCAAATCAATTGGAATGATTGTTTCAATAATTTTATTATCATCATCAACATTAACATCATTGATATTTGCATTCGTATTCCATATGAATAGACCATATGATCCATAATCAGCTTGTATTAGGCCAATCAAACGTGATGATTGTATATTACCATCAAGTATGATGGCAACATTTAATATCTTGACGGGGTAAAAAATTGAAATTTAAAATTACAAAAAATTACACGAAGAAAACCTTTAAAATTACAAACATACAGCCAAACATTTATGATTAGTTTTTAATTTAGTTGCCATTGATGAATATTTATTATTCACATTATCATTATCATCATGAGGATGGCTCAATGTTTGTTGATTTGTTGTTGTTATTTTTTTCTTCTTTTTTTGATCGTTGCAATCATCATTTTCATTATCATTTTGATTATTTTCATTCAATGGTGATAGAAAAAATCTTGAATTCATCATTTGAGAAAGAATATTTTTTCAATTCTTGTGCGAAAAGAAAAAATTTCAAAATGATCACGAATGAAATTAACAAACAAACAAAACAAAAAACATCAACTAACCACACCTTTCCACTACAGCTCAAATCAATCAATCAAATCAATCATGATAAAAGTTGTAATCAACAAAACAAAATTTACCGGAAATTTTAATGTTTTTTTTTCGTTCGTTTGTTTGTTTATCAAATCAAATCAGTTGATGTTGGTGGTGGTGATCGTTTGGCCAAAAAAAAAAAATGAAAACTTTTTTTGATGATAAAAATCTAAACATTACAGGCAATTTTTGGTTGTAAATTTCAAATGTTGACTTTTTTTTCGGAAAAATAAAAAAATTCTTGTTTTAGTTTGAACGTTTGAGTGTATTTTGTTTGTTTGTTTCTGTTTCTGTGTTTGTGTCGATGTCAATCAATCAATCAATCAATCATAATGATAAACAGGCTGGACAAAAACCAAACCAAACCAAACTGAAAAACAGAAATTTTTAAAATGTTTTCTGGTCTATCTCATTTAAAAAAAAAAAATGATTAAGGCGTCTTTCATTATCATCATCATTTTTTTATCGATTATGGCGTTTGATTCAAAGATTTATCTGCAAACAAATCTGTCAATAAACCTTTAAAGAGATCTTTCTTTATAAAAACAGTGTAATTCTCAATTGCAATTTGTTTTTTTCTTGAGAAGAAATTGAGTAAATTATAATTCAATAATCGATTGAAAACGAAATAAAAACAATAAAAACAAAAATAAAATAAAAATATCATCACTAAATAACAATAATAACAATAACAACAATTTCTCAATGAGATTTCATTCTCTCTCTTCTATCTCTATCTATTTTTTACTGTAATCATCGCCATCTATCGTATGTTTTGGTAATGATTTTTTTTGAAAACAAAAATCAAAAATCAATTTTTTTTTTTTGTCAAAAATAAACTGATATTTTTATTCATTCATTATTTGGACATCAGATTTTGTTCTTCATATTGCACATTTTTTTCTTCACAGGGATGTTTTGTTTTGTATTGGTATCGGAACATATCGTAGTAGTTAGCTAGGTTAGTCTGTCAATCAATCGCGATTCATTGCCATCCATCCATCCATCCATCAATCAATCAATCAATCAATCAGGGTCTTTGATCAATTTTTTCCATAAAAATCACAACAAATTTTTATTGTTTTTTGTATTGAATTTGTTGCATAAATTAATTGTGCTGCACATTGTAATACAGGTTTTTCACTATGAAACAAAACAAAAAATTAATTTTTAGTGAAAAAAACTTTAAAAAAAACAAAGAAAACTTACTCGCCATTTTTAATATAATCTTTTAATGATTGACTAAATTGTTTTGAATCACGTATAAATTCACGACGACAATTATCCAATGAACGACGATCTTTTATATTAACAATAAAACCATTTGAATTAATTTGATAAATACAATCAAGTAATTCTTTAATTGCAGCAGCAATTTTACGAATTGTATCTAAAAATAATTGTCGATTATAGATAACATTAGGTATTTGTGCCACGATTCTTTTCAATTGTATTGTACAATGATTTAGATTTTGAAATGGTTGTTCTGTTCGTCGACATCGTTGTTCTATTATTATATGAAAAAAAAAGAAAAAAATTCAAAAATCAATTCAAATGTAAAACATCAGAAAAAAAATTTACCATCTGCTTCAGGAATATTTGCCTGTAATCGTAACAATGATTCAATCATATTAATTGAATCAATATTATTCATTGATAATATCATTTGACAGAATTGTTGTAAAAAACCTGGTTGACAATGTTCAGCATTAGCTAATGAATGTAATAATATAATTGCTGCATTTTGATTATATTTTTGTATTTTATATAATAATGGTCTTATTACAATTGGCCATACAAGTGCATCAATAACAGATTTATAACGATTATTATTATTATTATTTAATAATAATTCACCATCATAATTAACAATATCATTTTGTATTTGATCTGAATCATTGTTTGATGTTGTTGTTGTTGATAATTTATAATTCATTTTCTTCTGGTTTTTGTTTTGTTTTTTGATCGCAAAATGTCGTTTACAACAACGTATTTAAAGTTGACAATTTAGGATTGTAGCAAATTCCAGCGACAATAACAACAATGATTAGCACTACGCAGTCTTTTTGTTTTCCTTTCTCGTTTACAATGTTGATGATTGTAAAAACATTTTTTTTATGACACTTGTTTGCTTTGAACATGAAACATTTTTGATTTGATTTGATTAATTTAAAGTGAATAATAAAAAAATGTATAAAGTATTATGATGAAAAAAAATCCCAATGATATAATAACAGCGATTGCAAATTGATTATATACAATATCCAATAATAATAGAATAAATTCGTTTAAACTCATTTGGAATTTGATTTTTTTTTTTTTTTTGGTTAAGTTTTTTGGTTTTGCTTTGTTTTGTTTTTGGTCCAATTTTTTTGGTACAAATGTTGTTGTTTTTGTTTTGATTATTTGATTCTCTCTCTTCTCTCCCCATTTTCATTCGATTTTATTTACACCCAAATAGTCAAATAATGTATATTTAGCCAAAAATGGAAAATTTTACAATTTTCAATTACAATTCTTTTCCCTAAATAAAAACCTTTTATTTTTTAATTTTGACCAAATCAAAGATTACTTTAAGGATAACAATATTTTCAATCGAAATGGATCAATACTATAAAATTCCCTTTATCAGCATTTAGAGAGGAAAAAATCAAATCCAGAAAAATTCAAAACTTGAATTTTTAAAATTTCAAAATTTTCAAGCAAAAAAAAAGGTCAGTGATCGATAATAAAAAAACCACACACCAACCAATCATCAATCAGATATAAACCAACAACCAGATTGGACAAGTTTTTTTTCTTCTTTTGGTTTGTTGTCTATGCAATCACAGCAGCAGCAGCTGCCTTGTCTTCCTGCCCAAATATATTGCCAATTTTGGCTTATGTATTGTGTGTGTGTATGCTATGAAATAAGGGAAAAAACCTACATACACACACAATGAGCGAGAGAATGTGGTTGGGAAAAACAAAAAATTCGAGCAATAATAATAATTCAAATGTGGCAAGAATTCTTCTATGCACTGAAGTGATAGTTGGTCGTTGTGGTTGTTGTGATGGGAAACTTTGTTGATCGATCGAGTAAACACACACATTGAACAACCGAACTGAACTGGACTTGTGGTCATCATAATGATTTTGTTTGTAAAAATAATTAAATTTTAAAATTATAATTTTATAATTATGGCATCATCATTATCATCATCATCAATAATCATATTGATTATTGAATGTTTATATTTTTCATTTATAAATTTTTCATCATGTCAAACACTGACAACAACAACAACAACAAATTCATCATGTCCAAAAGAATTACAAAAATGTTTTTGTGGTTATATTGATTATAATAATCAAAATCAAAATAATAATCATTATTATTATGGTTCATCATCATCATATCCATTATCAAAATATTTTGGTAAAAATCTACATACATTTATAACAAATTGTACGGATACAAATTTTAATAATTTAAATTTTATATTAACATTAATACCAAATAAAACACAAGTATTGATTTTAAATGGTAATAATTTTAATCAATCAATGAAAATTACTACAACAGATAAATTACCAAGGTATTATAAATTTTTATTTTTGTTGTTTACAAATTTTTTAAAATAATAATTATTTACTTTTTCGATTTATTTACAGCTTAAATAAATTATTAATGTTGGATTTATCAAGAAATCAAATTAAACACGTTGATAATCATCTATTTGATCGAATGACCAATATTGAAACATTAATATTAAATGATAATCAAATTGATTTTAATTTAAATAATGATTCAAAAATAATGTTTAAACAATTAAAACGTTTAGAAGAATTACATCTACGTAATGCAACTGATAATAAAAAATCATCATCCGAATCTGAATCATTAATATCGATTATAATGAATAATCAACTGAAACAATTGAAAATATTAAACGTTGAATCAAATCAAATTGATCGTATCGATAATGATAATGAAAATAATAAATTATTCTGTTCATCACCACAATTACGACAAATATTAATGAAAAATAATCAATTAAATAAATTTCATCAAAATTTATCCTGTTTAACGGAATTATCATTATTAGATTTAAGTAATAATCAATTAAAAATTATTAATAATCAAACAATACAATCATTATTATCATCACAATCATTATCATATCATATAAATATTAGTGAAAATCCATTCAATTGTGATTGTAAACAATTAGATTTTTATCGATTTTTACATAAACAATTAGAAAAAAATATTTTTGATCATAATCATTATCAACAACCAACATTTGATTGGTTAGAAGAATATCGTTGTAATCGTACTGGTAAATATTTAGATGATATGAAAGAAAATGATTTTATTTGTGATAATCATTCTCATAATGAAAATAATAATAAAAATGATTGGTTAATGGAAGAAAATGAAATATCAATGATCAATCTAATCGGTACAGAACCAACAATGAATGAACAGGAAAAAAAATCAGCCATTGAACGTTATCGTTTTTATGTTACATTATCATATTTTATAATAACATTTTTATTATTATTATTATTATTATTAATTTGTGTATTAATATATACTAATCGTAGTTATTTACAAATATTTTGGGAATTTTTTTTCACCTGTTGTTGTTGTTGTTGTTGGAATTTAAAACGAGATTATCAAGCATTGGATAAAAATAATTCATCACAACAACCGCAACGAAGAAGACAATCATCGTTAAATCAATGGTGGCAACAAATTCAACAACGACGACCACGACAATCATCAAAAATCTATGTTAATGATCAATCATCATATCGTTGTCATTATACAACCAATAATGATAATGATGATGATGATCGAAAAAATAATCAACGTTATTTTATACGCCATAATGATCATCAGCATCAACAAACCGATATTGCTGAAGAACAACTTTGAATTTATAATTTTTTTTTATAATTTTAATTTACTTTTTTTGGAATACTTTTAATATTAAATAATTTTTTTTTTTATAATAAACATTCTACTAACTACAATGTTTTGAATATTGGATGACTAAATAAAATTTCCCAATACTAATGCAACACCCATTTCAATCCATCGTTCATTTGATGTTGATTGTTTTGTTGTTGGTTGTTTCGTTGTTGAACATGGTAATGGCCATTGTTCTAATAATGTTTGTCGTTTTGAACATGAATATAATGGTATTTGAATGGAGTTTTGATCATTGGATTGCTGTTGTTGATCTGATTTTGTTGAAAATATCATCATTAATGGTGGCATTAAATTTTGAAATTTTGAATCCGAACTACATTCTTGTAATTGTTGATCGAAAAATTCTGCTGCTTCAATCCAAATACCATCTAAACGTATTTTAATTATTGTTGATTCATTTTGTTGTTGTTGATCATTATGATCATTTGTTGTTGTTGTCCATTGATAATCAATAAATAATCGATCAATACTTGTTGATAATTTTTTTGCTACAAATTGTTTTAATGAATTAAGAAATAATTTTGGATGAAAACAATGTGTCATATCAAATGATATTGTTAAATTATCATTTGTATTTAGAATATTTGATAATTTCATATAAATTTTAGCTAAATTAATAAGAAAATCTTGTGCAATTTCCGAACCATTTAGCCAAACATTTAACCATGAATCTGGTGTATGATTAATCTGTAAATAATGATCTAAATCTATATTATTATTATTATTAATTGATTCGTTTGTTTGTAATTCATGATCAATTTGTAGGATTAATCTTTTTGCAAAATCAAATTCAAACAATATAAAACCACGTATGAATAAATTTAATGTTGATGCATCTAGAAAACTTGATTCAACAATTGAATTATTTGACATTTCTTCACGTAAATCATCAATTTGATCGATACGACATTTACCCAGTATACGTATCCATATTTTACGAAAATATTTTATTCCAGATGGATTTAATGTTGTTGTTTTTGTTTTTGTTTCAGCTGTCGATGTTGTTGTTGTTGTGGATGATGATGATGATGATGGTGATGATGGTTGTTGTTGTAATTCTTGTTGTTGTTGTTGATCTTGTTGTTGTTGTTGTTGTTGTTTAGATATAGATAATAATTGTAAATTTTGTTTCAACCGTTTATCTAATAAACGATTACGAAATTCATTTGCATTTAACGGTAAACCAAGCATACGAAAATCAGAATCTTGTTGATCTTTTTGTTGATTTGAATTTTTCGATAAATATTGTTGAAAATCCGAATTTGGATGAAAACAACGTTTCAATAATAACTTTAATACTAATTCATCAATATTAAAATCAATTTTACCACCATAAATAACCTGATGAAAGAGGCCATCTAAATATTGATAAATTTTATATCGTTGTTGTTGTTGATTATTTTTCACTGATTTTTGTTGTTGTTGTTGTCGTTGATCTAATAATCGATCAAAATCTAATATTTTTTCAATAATTTCACAACCAAAATAAAATTCATTAAAACTAAATTCATAATTTTTATTCCAACCAAATGGAATATAGAAACGTCTTTCACAACAAATTGCATGAAAATATTCAAAATTTTCCAATAATTTTCCATAAGAATTATTATCGGGTTTGATTTTGTTATTTGTTGTTGTTGATCGTTGTTGTTGTTGTTGTGATTGTTGTGAACGTAATCGACGTAAATGTGAACGTAAACCGGGTGCTGATTCATGTGCATATTTTATACACATTTCCAATAATGTACGTGGAAATTGTTCATTTGATTCGGTTACTAAAATTAATGGTGGTAACATTAACATTCGTGAATTATTTGATGACGAAGATGATGATTGTAAAATTTGTATTAATTTTGTTAGCCAACCAATTACTAAATGCAGATTATTCATACATAAAACTTTTAACGGTTTTGATTGTTGTTGTTTGGTGTTAAAGGATTTCATCGGTTGTTGTTGTTGTTGTTGACGATTACCACCACCACTAGTTTGAATCATATTCTGTATCAATAATGATACCTGATCAATAGTTTCATTACCCATTGAAATCATTTGTAAATCATAACCAAATTTTTCCATTGAATTTTTTATCTCTGTATTTGGATCCGAACCAGGTACTGTTATTATTAATGCAATTTTACTACCAAAACAAGTAGTATTTGATTGAAATATTTCCATAAGAAATTCATCAATATTTTGTTGATTTGTATCATTATCCCATGATATAATTAATGTTGATTGTTTTGGAAAACAATTTTTCAGATATTGTCTAAATGTACGTCGATGTTCATTGAATAATGCACGTGATATATAATTATAAAATGCAAAACATAAATCATCTTCAGTAAATGTTTCATTATTAGATTTTGAACGTAATGAATCAATAAATAATTGTTCAAATTCTTCATAACCAAAATAATACATTGGACATAGTTTCGAAAGGTTTTCAATTGAAAAATAAAGATTTGCTGCAAATTGTGATAAATTTTTATATTGAATTCTTTCACGTTCTAATTCCGTTTTTAAATGATCCGATTCATTTAATGAAATTTCAATTTGTGCAGTAGATTTTTTCAAAAATTTCAATTGTTCAATTAATGGTTGATTTTCCAGGATATTTCCCGTTTCATCAATCGATGATAATTTTATTAATAATTCATTTTCAAATTGTTTTAATTGTTTTTGTAGATCACGAACATAATTATCTATACGAATTTTTTCCGTTTCTAATTCCGGTTTTTTAACATCAATAATTTGTCCAAGTAATCTGGTTGAAATACTACTAAAACTTGGTGAAAGATTTACAACACGTATATTGGCCAATGTTAATGATGAAATTTTATCCAAATTATTTGTCATAAAATAAATGGAAAATTTTGGATTATAATCAATTTTTTTATCACCAATATAAGTCCAATATCTTTGATCATTTGATGAACCATAAATCAAACCCATTATTAATGGAATTAAACGTTGATCAAATTGATTGAAATCTGTTATGATTATTGTACGACCAAAACGTATACCTAATTCTAATATTTTAAGCCAATCTTTTGCATTGAAATCTTTGAAGAAACGAAAAATTTGATTAGTAAAACAAATCAAAAAAAGCAAAAGAGAAACTTACTTGTAATTTCAACATTTTTAAATAGATTCAATGCTTTATGTGCTGGATCACAAATCAATGATATCATTGATGGATAAATCATCATTTTTGAATCCAATGTTGTTGATGATGATGATGATAATGTTTGACCAAACAAAAGTAATTCTTCTTCCGTTTCAAATTGTAAAAATTCAATTAAATTAAATGAATTGATTTGAAATTTTTCAAAACATTCGGAAAGAATTTCTGTCCGGCGTGAATAACTTGATTCACGACATGCTTGCGTTAGGTATGCTGCAATAATCATACATTTTAATGGCATACGACGATATTCAATTTCAATTTGTAATAATTTTTCATTCCAACGTTGATATTCATCGCTAAGATCATTAACAATTGTTTCACTTTGTTCAAGAATTTTTGCCGATTTTTTTAAATTAATTTCAATTTCAGCTGCTTCAATTGTAACTGCTTGCATACGTTCACGTAATTTATCAACTTCAGTATCAACATCATTCAATTGTGAATCTAATGTTCGTATACGTGATTGTGCACGATGTAAATTGGTTTCTAATTTTTTCAATTCTCTTTCTAATGGTTCAATTTTATGTAAAACACTTGAATATTCAACATTTGCTTTAACCCATTCAGCTAATGGTGCTGCAGCAGCTGATGCACGTTTTGCTGTTGTTAATTGAAAACTTTCTGAACGTTTTTTTAATAATTGTTCAACTTTTTGTCGAATTTCTGGTGTAATTTTATGACAATCAAAATTCATAATATCTTCTTTGACACCACGTTTCGAAAGAAATGTTTTCATCGATACCCATGATGTATCATTAACACCCATCAAGCGTAAAACACCTTCCAAAATATCACGTATAATTTCCGGCGGTGCACGTAATGAACGAATTTCTGATAATGAATCTGAACGTATACCACCAATTGCTGCTTTAGCTGATTGTAAAATTGGTTCAATTTCATTTAATTCTTCATCGATTTTTAATTTACGTTCTTTTAGATTATCGGTTTCAATTTTCATACGTTGTTGTACATCTTCTAATTCAATTTTTTTATCTTCTGATTGATGCATTGAATTCATTATCATTTGAAATGCATCATCAGCTTCAGTACGTTTTGAATCTAATAATTTTTTCTGTTCATATGCATCATTTTTAAGTATTTTTACTTGATTTGATACTTGATCAAGTCGTGCAACACCTAATTTCATACGTTTATTTTCATCATCAGTTTGTTGTTGTTGATAATGAAATAATTGTATAAAATTTTGTATAAAATCAGTATAACTACGAATATTATCCATTTTATTTGTATTTGATTGATCTTGTTGTTGAAAATGTTGATAAATTTTTGGAAACATTTTTATTATTGAATCATCATCATCATTATTATCATCAACAAAAAGTTTTTGTTTATCAATTTGTGAATAAATTAATCCTTTAGTAAGATGATAATAATCATCTGATGTAAATGGTAATGAACGATGTATACGTGCTTTTCGTAACCACATTAAATGATCCATCGATGTTAACCCGGTGGTTGTTATTATTAATCTTATTGTTATGTTTGAAATTTGTTGTTGTTGCTGCGATTGTTGTTGTTGTTGTTGATTATAAATATTAATTTTTGTATAAATTTGATCACGTAAATATGGTAATATTTCAAAATGTATTTCATCAATTAATAATAATAATAATTTTCGATTATCATCTGCGGTTGTTGTTGTTGTTGTTGTTGATTGATCATCATAATTAAACAGTGTTTGTAATTCATTATTTAAATGTCTTTCCGATTGTATTGAATCTGGTGTCCATATTTTATCATAACCAAAATTATGTGCAATTGTTTTAATTAAAAATTTTCTACCCATACCATTATTACCTAATATAATCATTATTGATATTGAATTTATAGTTGTTAATAATGAATTAGATTGATTTTGATTATTTATAATTGTAATTTTTTCATTATTATTATTATTATTATCAATAGCTAAAAATGAACATAAATCAGCAATTAATAATTTTGTTTGTTTTAATTGTGGCCATTCAGGACGATTTAAATCATTTTCCTGACAATAATTACGTATCCATTTTTGTATTTGTAAACAAAATTGTTCATTATTAATTAAACGATATTTTGATTGACCATTAATACTTGTATAGAATATCTGATTATCATTATGATCCATCATTGTTTTTAATATTTGACGATTTGATTCTTCAGTTAAATTATTCATTAATGTTCTATAAATTTCATATTGTACTGATTGTTCATCATGATTATCATAATGTCTTAATGAATCAATAATATCGATACCGATTTTAAGAAAATCAATTTCATTATCATTATCATTATTATTTAATTGTCTAATTAAATCAATATAATAACCGGGAAATAATTGATAATCAATATTCATTGATAATTGTTGAATTTTACCGGTTAATATTTGTTGAATTTCATTCAATGAATAACGTTGTAATTGTATTAAATGTAATTGTGTTAATAAACGTTTATCAATCAAATGAATATCTGTACAGGTTAATATTAATTGAAATGTTGGATCAATTTGTATCCATTCAAATGTATCGGGATGATGAAAACCATTATGTTTTAATAATAATGTTAATAATGATATTAATGAATTTGATGACCATTTATCATATGTTAATAATTCTAAATGTCGAATGAATAACCAAATTTGTTGACCATTAATTTTTGATCTAATCATACGATTTGTACCTGAATGTACAATTGTTGTACAATCGAATAATTGTTTTAATAATAATTTTGAATCAGTTGTTGGTGTACAATCAATCGATAATAATTGTCCATTCATTGATTGAAATAATAATTCTTGTGCTAAAATTGTTTTACCCGAACCAATTGGTCCAATCAATAGAATATGTTGACCGATTAATGGTTTTAACATTTCTTGATAACGTTTTATTGAATCAGTTATTATTAGATTATTTTGATTGATTTCATAATCATTATTAGTTGATTGTTGTTGTTGTTGCTGTGAAAAATAATGACCAGAAATACGATCAATAGCATTTGATTCATCTTCATGATTTAATTGACAATAACGAAAATGTTCTAACATTGAACGTGCTGTCGATATTGGTGAAAATAATTGTTGATGATTTTGATTCAGATAATTCTGTATAATTGATATTGCAGTGAATGATAGCTGATTTTTTGCAACAAAACATTGTACCATTTCATTAATCATAATCATATCGATTGATACAACACCTAATCTTGATATTGTTGCTGGTGATGCATTTTTTAATGATGTTGTTTCAAATAATATACGACAATGATTTAAATCAAAATCAATTCGTTCACCAGATGGTAATGTTAATACACGATTATCATCCAGTACTGAATTCAATGCTTCAACCCAATCCGGATCAATATCACCATCAAATATTATCCAATTCATTGAATTATTACTATCATCACTATTACCACCATTAATATCATTATCATTACGTGTTATATCACGTGATTTAGCTGAAAATAAACCATCATGCCATTCACGTGTATCATCATCAATATAACCAAATAATGATGATCTTTGCATTGATTTTGGATTAATTATAATCAAATTGATTGAACGAAATTTATTTGTTGCTGTTGTTGTCGATGATGACATTTGTTCTAATGAACGTTTTAACATTTGCCAAATTGTTGTTTTACCCGAACCAGATGGTCCAATCAATACAACACCAAAACGTATCTGTATTTGTTCATATAATTGTTGTATTTTTTCCAATTGATATTCATTATTAATAAGATTATTTTCATTAAAACAATTTTCAACTATATCAACAAATGAATCTGAATTTGATTGTGAATTTATTTTCATTATTGATCGTTGTTGTTGTTGTTGATTATTATCATTAGTGTTATTATTATTGTTGCCGAATTCTAAACCAAAAACAGCTTCAATTAAACCATCAAATTTTAATGAATCCGTATCAACTAATTTTGATTTAATCTGTTGTCGTAATGTATCGATAACTAATTGAATTTCTAATTGACATTCATCCAATGATTGATGATCATTATTTAACATTATTTTACGATTATTATTTAAACGACGTCCACTTGATTCTAAACATGCTTTTATTGTACGTAATCCCCAATCATAATGTTTTTGTTGTGACATACTACCTTGAGCGAATTCAAACCAACATGGTATTTTTTCACCAAGTATCCTGGTTGCTTGATCAGAAAATCCTTCAGCTAATGATAAAAATCGAACAATTGTTTTTATTTCTGGTATTGTCATTGCAACAGGTAAAAATAATGATTTAAGATTATCCGGTATACGATTACGACCACCATAATCTTTACCAGCTGGATTTAATGTTATAAATATTGCAGCATTATTATTAATATTTATTGTACCATATTCATTAAGATTAACTGTTTTTGATTGATTTTTTATTGCCCATTGTATTTCTTGTATTTGTGATGATAATACCGATAGAACATCCAATTGTAAACGATTAAATTCATCAAAACAACCCCAATTTCCACATTTAATTAGACCAACAATAATACGTGTCATTGATTTAACATCGATTGCTTCATCACAATTAAATACTAAAACTTGACGGCCAAAATATTGTCCTAATGCTTTAACACTTTCAGTTTTACCAGTACCAGCTGGACCATATGGATTACCACCTAAACCTAAATCCATTGCCTGTGTCAGCGTTAGAAAACATTTATTTGTTAATGTTGTATAAACAAGTTTTGAATCACCTAAACAACCAAGATATTCAAATGAATAATCAAATTCTGCTAAACCCATACAGATTTTTATTTCAGCTGTTGATGATGATTGATTTGTATAAAATCTTAATTGTGATTGCCAACACCAATGTTTTCGATCATTTACATTTGAATCGATTAATGTTTCAATAACATTTATATAATGAATAATATCCAATACAATTTGTTTGATTTTGATTTTCGATAAATTCTGATTGATTTGATTTGCTGTTGCTGTTGACGAAGATGATTCGGAATAATTTTTCGATAATAATTCAATAATTTTCTGTTGAAATTGATCAACATCTTTAGTTAATGTTGATAGAATTTGTTCATAATAATTTTTCAAATCAACAAGTTTATTATTATCGATTGCATTTTCAATTGATTCAGTAAAATCCAAATAACAATATAAACTTAAAATTTGTGATGGAATTATTGTAAATAATTCATTATCATTATAAACAAAATGTTTTTGTGATAATTTTTCTAAAAAAATTGATTTTAATGTTGATTTAATTTCTAAATCCAAATCTTGTAGCCAACGTTCAATACAAGATGGTCCATGATTATTATCAATTTGAATGGATTTTTTCAATTGAATACGTTCACCTTGTATTGATTCAATCGCAATGATCTGTTGTTGATCATTCGGATGATAAACTAAACAACCAATTGTATTAATGAATAATTTTTTAACTAAACCCGATTGATTAAGATCAATTTTACCGGATAATATTAATAATAAATCTTCATCAGCAAGAAAATAAAATCTTGGAAATCTTTGTCTTGATTCTTCTATAAATGAACGTAATTTTTTCTGTGTTTGTTGAAAATTTTGATCAATAATCCGTAGACGATTTTCCCAATTTTTCACCTGTATCAGATATGAAAAACGACCATTATTTTGTCTAATTAATTTCATTAATTCTTGAAAATCATTTGAATAACGAACAAATGTTAAATCATGAAAAAAACTTGATGATAATGTTGATGATGATGATGAACCATGATGATGATCATTATAAATTGGTTCTAATGAAATCCATTTTCTTTGTATTGAATTCAATAATAAAACTAATTGTTCAAATTGTACTAATTTTGTTTCCCATTCTTGATATTGTTGTAAATATTCATCGGATATTTCATCATTATCCATATTACGTATTGTTTGTATAAGAAGAAAACAATCAGATATTTGATTAAAACATTGATACCAATCTTTTATTAACATAATTTCAATATTATTTTTCATTCGATATGGATATAAAATAAATTGTCCATTCAATGCAAATTGATTTAAATCATTTAATGCATCACGTAATAGATTATCATTATAAGCACGTTTATTTATATCTAATATTTCTGAACGATTTTCTAATAATTTTTCCTGTTTCGACCATAAATCTGAAAGTTTTAAATTTTCATAATTTATATCGGTTAAATTTAATATATTCCGAAGGAATTGATTCCAATGTAGTGATTGATAATTATCACCACGACATATTTCAATTGTTTGTAGAAATTTTTTCCAACGTTCAATATATGATTGTAGATAACCATCATTATTATTATGATTATCATTTGATAATGTTGTTGGATGATGTTGTTCCAACCAATCATTAATATATTGATTAATTTTTGTTAATTTATTACGACAAACAATCCATTCCATTTCTTGATATTGTTGTAAACCTTTTTCAAATTCATAAATTATATGAAATTTTTCATATAATTCCTGTATTTCATTATTAATTTTATTCATTGATTCAAATGAACGTGGTTGTTCTAATTGAAAATATTCACAACTTTTCGATAATTCTTTCATTTTTCCAATCAATTGATTTGAATTTATTTGAAAATCATTAATAATTTCAGGTGTTTGTTTAATATTATCCGATAATTCAATCCAACGTTGTAAAAAATTATCAATTTCTTCTTGTAAACGATTTAATTCTATTGAAATTTTTGTTTGTAATTGTTCACGATAATCGGTTAATAATTCCATACGATTATTGAAAATATTATCAAATTCATTTATAATTAATTTTAATTGATCAAATCGATTAATAAGATCTAAAGATTGATCATTAATAGCTGTTGTTGTTGTTGATGATGATGACCATGAACGAAAAAAATGTATTTTTTCCCTTAATGTTACCGTATCGATTGTTAATTTTGAATGAATTTTATCCAATTGTTTTGTGATTGTTTGATCAAATTCAATCAATTCATCAATATTCGTTGGACAATGTTTAAGTTGATCAATATTTTGTCTACAAATTTGTTCAATTTGATTTAAATCCAAATGACATTGATCACGTATTGAATGTAACAATACGATTTCCGATTCATTAAATAACCATTCGATAAACATTTTTATCGGTATAATATTAATAATGAAATTACTATAATCACATTGTATTTCATTTATCATTGAATATTTATTTGAAAATTTTTTTGATAAATTTTTTATCAAACGTAAATTATATTGATAATCTTCTAATGTTTTACAATTGAATATTGTTGATTTTTTTGTTGTTGTTGATGATGATTGCTTTTTATCATTATAAACATTATCATCAACGTGATGATGATGAACATAATTATTAGATTTTATCATTCGTATTACATTATAAATAGCAGTCCATTGAATAAATTGTTGTCGAATCCGAATCAATTCATCGATTGCATCAAATACTTTATGATAAATATTTTGAAATTTCGTTGCATTTCGATAATAAATATTATGAAATAATGTTCGTGGTGTTTTGACAATATTTTTATTCGCTTGCGTTGAATTATCAATCGATGATAATGATGGATTAATTTTTGTATCTAATGACCAATCAACAAATGCACGAAATGTTGATGGATAACGTATGAAACGTTGAAAACGTTCAAATAATAATTGTTTTAATTTTTCAAATGATGGTTCATAAACAACAAACCCGGATGAATGAAATTGTAATTCAATTATATTATCCTGATTGGATATTTGTAAATTCATACGTTCCCATTGTAATAAATCTTGATCAACATTATTAAACATTATAATCATTTCTTCATCATCTTTATCATTATTCGTTGTTGTTGCTGATCTATTTAACTGTTTTGCTGTTTTCATACGATTCATAATTGCTGATTGTTTATTTGTTTGTCGACGATTATTTATACGTATCATCATTGATTGATTAAAATAATATTCCAAAATTTTATATAATTGATAATCCCAATGTTTACGCCAAACATATGTATTTTGATATGATTGATTTGTTGATGTCGATGATACTTCACCAATAATCAAACGAATTTTTTCAATAAAACGATCCCATTGTGTTAATGATATATCAATCATCCATTTAATTGTTTCCAATATTTTTAAATGTAATTGTTGTAATTGTTTATTTTGTTGTTGAAATTCTAACATAAATTTTTTCAATTCATTAATCCATTTACTAATTGAATCAATACCATGTGACCATGTTAATTGTTGATTACTTTCTAATAATGTTGTAAATGAACGTGCTTTATCAATTAACATTGGTCTTTGACTTGGTAATATTTGTTCAGCAACAGTCATATAAAATCTGATAATTTTTCTCAGATCACTAACAAAATCAATATATAATGATATATTTGATTCCATACGATCAATATCATCGGGTATTATAAAATGATATTGTCGTAATTGTCGTATATTTTGAGCAAATTTTTCCAAATATGGACTTAATGTTATTCGTGGACGTTGTGTACGCTGATCAATAATAATACATTGTTTAGTTAAATCATAATGAATATTTTTCGATATATTTGTTGTCCAACGATGAAATAATTGTATTGATTCGGAATCTAACATTTGTGATGTTTCAGTCATATTTATACGATACATATTTAAATCATTTACATCACGAAACATTAATGGTATGTTTGCAACAATATTTGATAATAATTGTTGTCGTTGTTTTAATGTTATTATTTTCATTGCCATTTGATTTAATTCACGACCAATTTGTCGTTCTTGTTTTTCTTCATCATCGTCATCTTCTTCTATTTCACCATCATCATCATCATCGGAACTTTGACTAGATAAATTTCCATCCAAATCTGATGATGATGATTGTGTTGGATATTCTAGCAATGTTTCTGACCATTCACTTAATTTACGTAAAAATTCTGTTCGTTCATCCAAAAGATTCTGATTGTTTGTGTGCGTGTTTTTAGTGGAAAAAATTTAGATTAAAAAAGAAGAAAAAAAACATGGATAATTTTGAAAAACAAAACAAAAACAAACCTGAAGAACTTTATCACGATCAATAAAACGTTCCAATTGATTATATGCTGCAATGATTTCATCATTCGTTATTGGACATGTACGTAGGATTTCGGATAAATGTTTTATGGCTTCATCATCGGTCACCAAACGTATCTGTACTGTTGATCGATGATATGATGATAATGATGATGATGATTGCTGCTGCTGATTGATTTGATTATCATCATTTTGACCACCACGATGATTAACATCATTCGAACGAATAAATAATATTGATTGTTGACCATTTACTAATTCATTTGTTGTTGATTGTTGTTGTTGTTGTTGTTGTTTGGAATTGGTAACATTTCTATGACGACGATGATGATGATGATGATGTCGAATAATATCATCCAATGAAATTATTTCAAATTTTGGTTCATGACGTTGCTGATGTTGATGATTATCATCAATATTTGCCAATTGTACTAATAATGATCGACGATTTGATGATTTTTGTTCAGATGATATTTGTTTATCAGAATTTGAAAGTTGAAAAAATTCTCTTATCAATTGTTCATCTTGTTCATTTAAATCAAACCATGGTTGTTGAAAATAATTTCTTACTATATCCCTTATCATTAATAATAATAATGATGATTCATCATTATTATTATTGGATTTATTTTTTGAAATTTTTTGACCATAAAATTCCATGATTTCATTTTGATTTTTTGGTTTTTTTGATTTGCAAACTGAAACGCAACAAAACGAAAACGAAAACGAAACAAAGCGAAACCGAAAACGAAACAAAAGAATTACGATTTCAAAACAAGTGAGCTGGAACCGGCAACGAAAATCGATTCGCGCTATAAACCAAAACAAAAATAAATTACCATGGTTACCATCATCATTAAAATTTCACAAGACTTTCATCATTTAAAAAAAAGGTAAAAAAACAAAACTTTATTTCAAATGTAATGAATGCAAAAATAGGGTGTTTGTTTTTAACAAAAATCTTATAGATAACATAATTAAAGAAAAAAAGTTAATCAAATTAAAGAGTTTATAGAAAATTATTTTTGTTTAAAAATTTTAAATATGATTGGACAACATCATCCGGTGCTTCTAATTGTGGATAATGTCCAATATCATTCGATAATTTATCGATACTTGGTTGATTAATTATACTACGATAAAATTCATCGAATGGTGGTGGATTTACTGGATCAGCTGGTCCATAAATAAAATGTAATGGAACGGGACGTGAATCACGTATAGCATCAACCCAATCATCTTCATTTTCAAAACGTTCATCAATATATGATAATAATTTTGGTTGAATTAAATAACCATCATTTAAACGTATTAATTTCCACATATCATATAATTCAGCAATTGTTGGTGGATTTTTTCGTCCAAATACTTTAGTAATAGCAATATAAAGAAAATAACGATTCATAAATCTTGTTGCTAAATTACCAACAATTGGTAAACGTAATAATTGTTGAAAAAAAACTGGACGATGATGTGATGGAAATATACCACCATTTAGCATACAAACTGATTCAATTCGTATGGTTGGTAATAAATTTTTTCTAAATTAAAAATTAAAAAATGTGAAATTAAAAATTGAAAAATATTTTATCAAAAAATGATAAAACTAAACTTATTTAATGATAATAAATGTTGTGCAACTGAATCACCATAATCATGTGATAATATATGAATATTATCAATAATTTTCAAATGATTTAATAATGATATTGTTAAATCAGCTTGATCTTTGATTGAATATTGATAAGATTTCTATAATGATGTCGAACAAAAAAAAACAAAACAGATTGATTAATTTCTTTTCCATTCATTTATATACATACAGGTTTACTACTGAAACCAAATCCAATAAAATCCGGTGCAATTATTCGACTAAAATGACGTGATAATTCGGGTAAAATTTTATACATATCCAAATTGGATGTTGGAAATCCATGCAGGTATAATAATATTGGACCATCAGTTTTATTGGTCATTTTGTCTGAAATTTAAAATATAAAAAAGAAAATCATCAATAACGATTTCAAAATCCCGAGAGAAAATAATTACCAATGAAAAAAATATCATATTGTGATCGATATTCAAATGTTTTACCCATCTCTTGCCAGCTATGTAAAAATGGTGATATTACCGGTTCAGGATAATGTGTAAACCATGTATACATTATAGCCATTAAAACAATCAAAATGGTCATTAAATGACGAATGAAACGAAAACATTGTTGACAATAATTTTCATTATCATTTTTATCATCATCATCATGATGTTTTTGATCATTATTAACATTCATAAAACGTTCCAATTCTTTACGTTTTGTTACTAATAATTCATTTGATTTATTACGATTATAATCAAACCTTGAACGTAAAGATTGTTCTTTTTTGGTTGACATTTCTTATTTCTTTTTTTTCGGGGAAAAGGTGATTGGAAATGAAAATTTCAAATTTTTCGTTTAAAAAAAACCAAAACAAAACAGGTACTATTTTGACGACTAATTCAACAGCCACAGGGTTGATTAGCTCGAAATAGATACATATGAAATTTTTCACCAAAACCACAATAAAATTATGAAATTTTTCTTCTTTTTTAATTTCAATTTCTAATATTTTTCAAAATGAAATGAAAAATCAAATAGGGTGATGATCTGATCGATTGGATAAGCAATAATTTTTTTTTTTGTAAACATACAACATTTTTAAGTAGTAGGAAAATATTAAGTATAAATAGATCAATATTTTGTAGAAATTTTATGCAAAAAAAATGAAAGGAAATTGTGAATGAAATTTTTTTTTGTTTCATAAAGATAAGGATAAGAAGATAATAATTGTTTTGGGTTGTTCGTTCTCAGGTATGTGTTTGTCAAGGTAAATCAGTATAATATAGAGATGTGATATTGGCTATTTGAAAGAAAAAATTTCTCTGTTTTTTTTTCTAGGTAAATGTTGTTGCCGTTAATTGACTATCATCAATCTGATAACTAATCGATGCTTCAACACTATTCATACTATCGATACTCATTCGTTTTAATCCACAATCATCGATTGTTGTTGTTGTTGTTGTTGTTGTTCCTGTTGCTGTTGTTGTTGTTGTTGTAATTGGTTTTTGATTTAAATTTTCTTGAAAATTTATTGATGGTCGTGATGGCTGTTGTTGTTGTTGTTGTTGTTGCGATTGATGATGTTGATGTCCATGATGATGATGTACCATTTCTGTTATACGTTTATTTTTTGGCTGTTGATGATGAACCGATGTTGTTGTTGTTGTTGTTGTCTTTGGCGGTGGTGATGGTTCAGAATCATTTTTTGGTTGTTGTTGTTGTTGTCGACGCTGTGATGAAGATTTTTGTGATTCAGCTGTCGTATCATTTTTTCCGCTTGTATTTGATTGTTTTTGTGAACGAAATACCTGATTACTTTGTAATGTACGTTTCCAACGATCACATGTACTACGTAATTTTGATAACCATGTATGCTATATGTGTGTGTGTGAAAACGTCAAAAATTAATTGATTTGAAGAAAACAAAAAAAATCTTACTTTAGCTGATTCACTTGATGCTTGAAATGTATGTACAGTAATAACCTGTTGAAAACGATTCAAACAAACCAAAACGAATGCATTTTTTAGACCACTATTATTACTACTAGAGCTTCCGCTACCGGAACCACCACCACTACCGCTACCACTTCCACTTCCATCTGATCCAGGTACATCATGTATATAAAAACGATCCAATGATAATGGTTGTTTATAGACAACATATTTAAAACATGCAGCATTATTACTACTTCCACCGCCACCACCACCACCACCACTAATACTTCCGCCGCCACCAGTTAATGGACCATGATGTGGTTCACCATGTAATGACATTAAATTAATACCGGTTTGTGTTATTGAACCAGCGCTTGCTGTTGTTGTTGTTATTACATGATGACTACCACCAGGTAAACTACCAGATGTAAAATGATGACCTGATGTAACAGCAGCCGCAGCAGCAGCAGATGTTACAATAGTTCCTGCACCTGCAATGGCTGCTGCTGCTGCTGTCGATATAGAACCAGTACCAGGAACATTTGTTATAACATTATTAATATTTGTATTTGTAACAGCACCGGTAATCATTGTTGTTGCAACAGCAATCGATGCAGATGGATTTACTACATTACTAGCACCAACTGATCCACCTACTACTGAACTATAACTTGATGAACGTCCACTACAATTAGTTACCCAACGATCGGTCAAGGTTGATTGCTGATGAATAACAAAAAAAAACAAAACAAAACAATAAAATATCAATCAATTTTGAAAAATTCAATTCAATTCAATAAATGATTCTAACCTTTTTACCAAGACCTTTTTTTCGTCTTGTTATCAATAATAAATCATCGAATAGGAAGACATACATTTCAATTGATTTACCACTATCCATTATCATTAATGGTCCTTCCAATATTATTTGTCGTCGTGGACTAACAATTAATCGTTCACATGGTTGTTTTTGTAGAAAACTTTTTAAAAATTCTGGTACAAAAACTTTTGGATCCATATCAAGTACTGATGGCCATAATATATTACGTTGTATTTCTAATAAACGTTCAAAATTTTTTAACCAACGCATTTTATCATCTAATTCACGTAAACTATGTTCTTGTTGTTCAATAATTGATTGTATAATACGTTTTTCATCCGATTGATATGTTTTACTTTCAATTTCTTTTAATAATAATGGTATACGCATTACATGTTGTACAGGTGTTACTAATAAATCTGTTAATTGTAATTTTTTACATCTTGGATCACGATTACACCACTTTAACAACAAAACAAAAAACAAAAATTGATTAATAAATTCTTTAGACACAAAATAAATAAACATACTTTTTCAAATTCAATAAATTCTAAATGTCTTCGTAATGTTTCTAAATATTGTAATGCATTTATATAATTTAATGTATAACGATGATATGCTTGTGTTGATGATGCAATACGATTATTTTTTAAATATAATTTATTTAATATATTTGTCACCTGTATACCATCACCGGATGATTCTTGTTGTATTAATAATGATAAAAATTCTTTACAAAATGCATATGTTACTAAACATAATTCATCAAGATTACCAAATAATACTTCTGGTTCGGCAAACATTGCATAACCTTCAACCTGTATATTTTTCAATGGTTCCATAAAAACATTTTTCAATACCATTAAATGATCAACTAAAAATAATAATTCACTTTGAAATAATTCCCATAATGCTTCACGACGACGTTTTTCACGTTTAAATTGTTGAAAACAATCACGACAAAATTGTGATGGTTCAGGTGCTGGACCTGGTCCATAAATATCATTACTGTTCATAGTGAATCCTGAATTTATTGGCTGTTGTGTTTTACTATTGCTAGATGGCTGTAGTGGTTCTAAATTTTGTTGTTGATGCTGTTGATCAACGACGGCTGTTGTTGTTGGATTATCAGCAATTTCAAAATCAACAATACTTTCTACTTCTTGTTCAGTTGAAACTGAATCAGTTCGTTGATAATATTTGGCACTTTGTACTTCATATTTTGTTTGATTTTCTGTTCCATTAATTAAATTTGTATCATTCGGTTGTATTAATAAACGATCAACACTATATGATGCTGCTTTTGGCATATTTGTTGTTAATAATCCTGTTGTTGTTGGTGGTGGAGGTGGCTGTGATGGTGGAACGACTGGTTGTGGAATTGCCGGAATCATAATAGTCTGTGTTCGATGACATAATGGACAATTTACAGCTATTGTATCCAATGTATTTGATTGTAATGAACTAAATCTTGAATTATCAATAAATCTTGAATGATATTGTTGATTTGGTTGATTTGTTGTTTGTCCTAATGATAAAGCATTGATTAACGAAATGGCCGATGATGATGTTGTTGATGAACAATCATTTGATATACGTCGTTTTTCCAATCTTGATTGAAATTCATACCATGATATACCCCGATAACGTAACATTGATTCATCAAAAAATGAATTTGATGGTGCCAAATTTGAAAGAAATTCTTCAAGGCCACAAAGAATTTGATCAGCTTTTGAACGGCTACCTGACCTGTCAAACTGAACACACATTTGGATGGACAGAAAAAATTTTGTTCTTCCAGCACATAGAAATTGAAGAGATAGATAGAGAGAGAGAGAGAAAGACAAACAGACAGAGGAAATATATCTGCTACAAACATGCATAACATGCATTGAATAATAACATTCCAACAAAAAAAAAAAAATAAAAAAATAATAAAAATGAAAATAAGCATAATCACACTATCTAATGAATCTAAAACAAGCATCTTTGTAATGATTTTATGTGTTTTTTGATTTTTGTTTGTTTTGGAGGAAAACTACTTACCAACCGTAATAATGACCAAGTATTTTTATGTGATTTACGATTATCATGATCGGTTAATAAGCTCGATGCAAAACCACCACCACCACATTCAGCAATTAAATTGGCACGTTGTGTTAATACTTTACTATAGACAAGTAAATCACCAGGACAAATTTGCATTGGTGGTATAACAACAACCGATGAACGACGGCGATTATTTTTATTATTTGAAGGGCTATTTAAATTAACACCAAGCAAATTACTTGAACTTGAACTTGGTGGTGATGAATGATCATCACTACGTGGTGATTTACGACCATCATCATAATAATGATCACTAATTTCTGGTGATATTGATTTACATTTATTATCATCATCATGAACATTATCACCACCACCACTAGAATGATGATCCGATATTGATACATCAGATGTTTGTTCAATACCTATTGATGATTGATTACTACAACCGGTAATTTCAACATTAAAACTAGGCAATGAATTTCTTTGTGATTGTTTGCTTTTATTCGATATTGAATTATCAATAAATGATGATTGATTATTGATTGGTGATAATTGTTGTCCAAAATCATTATTATCATTATCATTTGTTATTGAAGTAGTAATAGATTTATCCGATCCTGCATCATCATCATCAATTGATGGACCATCGGTTATTAATTTTGGTGGTACAAGTGCACGACGACGACGTCTACGTTGTAGTTCTTCAACTGATGGTTGTTCATCTGGTGCCATTAATTCTTGATCATCATAATTATATAAAAGATAATCATCATTATCATCAATTTGTTTATCACATGATTTCCGACTATTTCCACTTTTACGACTATTATCATTTGAACGATTTGAATATTTATAATTATGATGATTATGTAATTGGCCCGATTGTAATTGTTCTTGTTGTTTTTTTTGCTGTTGTTGTTGTTGTTGTAATATTAATTCCGGTTGTTTACTTAAAACTGATAATTTTCTTAATACTGGATTGACATCTTGAATCTATTATTTTGAGGAAAAAAATACCAACAAAAAAAAATACAGAAAAAAATACAAATTTTAATGGATTCCAGAGAAACAAAAAAAAAAAGAAGCTTTTCCAATCTCTCTATACCTCTGATTGAATATTTGGTGATGGTAGATTTAGATATGTTGAATGTGCTGTTGCTAGAAAAGAGGATTTTGTTCAGAAAAAAAAATAAAGAAAACAGAGACAGACAAAGACAGACAAAGAGGAAAACAAAAAGTACAGAGATTATCAATTTTGTATTAAATACTTGAAACGAAAATTTGTTCATTTTTTTCGTTTTTTTTTTTTTTGTTATTCACTTACAACCATCAGGTACTTGAAGACCACCACCACCACCGCTACTACCACTATTACTACCCATACAACCATTATTATTTGATCCAATTGTTTTAGGTAAATCTAATAAAAATGGTTTCATTGCCATTTTTTGTTCTTGTTGGCTTGATGCTTCCAATGATATGTTTAATAATCTAATTTAATTAATGATAATAATTGTAATAATGATAATTAATTTTAAAAATTTAAATTTAAAATGTAATTTTTTAAATTGTTTACCTGTTTTTAGTATCAAAATTATAAAGCTCATTATCACCTGAACGATTTCTTTGTTCATTATAATCATAATAATTATAATCATTATCATCATGATAATGATGATATGATGATTTTGATATTTTTCTTCGATCATTATTATTACGTTTTTGTCGTTTTTGATTATTATTATTATTATTATTATTATTAATTTGATTTTGATTGATAATTTTATTATCATTCATTTCAGATGCAGGAGACTTTATAAAATGTAATTTTATAAAAAAAAAGTTTTATAAAAAGGATTAAAATCTTTACTTTTTTCTACAAAAGAAAGAAAGAAAAAACTTACAAGAATCACTATATTTGTTTCAGTATCATCATCATCATCAATAGTTGAATCATCAAATGAATCTGGTGCTGAATTAATCATTTTATTACGATTATTATTACAATGACGATTTAATGTTGTTGGTTGTGATGATGATGATGATGAATTTAAAGCTTCAGTTGTAATTGATTTAATTTTCATTAATTTTTTATTATTACCATCATTATTATTATTTTCATTTGTAATATTAAATAATGCTGTTGGACGGATTAATTTTGGTTTTAAATCCAAAATATTTAATCTATTATTATTATTATTATTACGTTCATCATGTATTAATTCAGGTGATGATGGTGATGATGTACTTTGTACTAATCTTGCATATCCTGTACCAGAATTATCATTAAATGATGCAGCACGTTTTAATATTGGTTGACGATTTTGTTGTTGTTCTCGTTGCTGTTGATGTTTATTACGTCGTACACTTGTTGTCCAACGAAATGTAGATTTTTTTCCTGAATTCAATGTTGGAAATGGACTTGTTGGACCACTATGATTTTGTTGTGAATTAAATGTAACACTCATTGTACTTTTCCAGAAACGACCAACATATCCACCACCAGCTGAAGTATTTTCATTTTTTATTAATTTTTCTGGTTGTGTTATCATTAGATTTGTTGATTGTTGATTTAAACCATCACTATAGCTATGATGATCAGTAATATTACGTAATTTTGCTGCAGCAACATTAATCAATGCTGTTGTTGATGAATGTGTTATTGTTGATGATGATGATGATTTTTTACCTGGTAATTTTTTCGCAACATTTAATAATTCTGGTGCTTGTATTAGATTACATTGAATAGCAACATCATGTTGCCATAAAAATGGTCGATCAATTTGATTGATTAATGTTGTTGATGCTGTTGATGGATCAAATCCTGATGCAGATGATCCTATTACTGTTGTTGATTGTAATGGAATGGTTGTTAAATTTAATGCTGAACCATATGATTCATTTTGTAATTGTTCATATTCAATAATTGGTTCAGTCGGTTGTTGTTGTTGTTGCGATGAAATAATTGCTGATGATGAACCAGTCTTCTTTGATAATAAATTGAATGTATTCCGTAATGGATTTGATGATGTTGTTGATGGTAAAACATCAGCAACATTTGCAGCTGCTGCTGCTGTTGATGATGATGAAACATCTTTAAATGATAATTCTGAATAACTACGATTACGGCTAAATTTTTCACGTAATGATTTTGTACGATTATTTAATCGTTCTTTACAGATATTCATTTTTGGTTGTTTTGGTTTTGGTTTTGGCTAAATTAATGAATTAAAAATATGAAATTTTTTTTTCTTTGTTTTGTTTTGGTTCATTTTACAAAAAACAAAAACAGAATTTCTTCAATGAAATTCTATCATATCAAATTTTCGTTTACATTTTTTGTTTCTTGTTTGTTTCTGCTTTGCTTTGCTGTTTATCTAATGAAATTTTAAAGTGTAAACAGGTGGTGAAACTGAAAAATTCGCTGTTTGTTTGTTTGCTTGTTTAACAAAAAAAAAACAAACCAAAATTATGATTAATATAAAGTTTCACTCAAATTACAATGATGTTGTTGTGTGTGTGTACGGTAAAACTAAAAAAAATTGAGAAAATGAAAAAATTTGATATGTCAAATGTCAAATGATGTTGTTGTTGTTTGTTTTTGTTTGTTGTTGCTATATATAGATGTTATTCAACGAATTTTTATCTGGAAAAAAAGCGAAAAAGTGGAAAAAAAATTATTTAACAAAATTCAAAATTCAAAAAACCGAAAAAATCAAATCAAAATCATCATCATCATCAATAGAATCTTATGATCACTTTCAAATTATTGGAAAATTCTTTTGAAATTCCATGATGATGATGATGATGAAAATATTTACTCGAACAAAAAAATTTTATGCACTCAAATCAATTATTTTCCCGATGAAAATATAGAAAAAAAAACTGTCAAAACAGAGGAAAAAAACAAGAATCTTTTTTTTAAAAAAAACAATGAATGTTCATTCAAGTATAAACTGAAATGATGATGATGATGAAGAAATTAATAATAACATCATCATGTTTGACGTTATGGATGGAGGCATTCTCTCTCTCTCTCTACATTATTATATAATATTACCAAAAAAACAATACATCCCTGTATATATTATGATTATTATTATTTTTGTTTGTTTGGTTTTATTATTATTATTATTATTAGGTCCCTGTTTTATCGTTTAGTTTTCATTCATTCATTCATTCATTCATTCATTCATTCAGTTAATTTGTTAGTTAGTTATATAATAATAAATATCGCTGAATAACTGATGTGATAATGAATGAATGAATTTTTTGCTGGCTGTCTTTCTTTCTTTCATAATAATTCATGTGATAAAAAACGAAAAAAACAAGAAATAAATTACTAATTAATCGACAGAATTATTATTAATTTTGATCGATAAAGGTGTTGATAATTTTGTAATTAGAAAAAAAATTAATGAAAAATGATGATGATGATTATCGAATGAATGAATGACAGAAACGAAGAAACTCACATCATTTCATTTCATTTTTCCCAATTTTAATTATATGTGCGATGTAAATTTGAAGATGGAGATAGATAGATCACAATTTTGTTGTTGTTGTTGAATAATCAAAGGGTTAAAAGAATTTTTTATCCACCAAAAAAAAAAAACACTTATTTTTTAGCGGTAAACATTATAACCATAACCAAATTAAACTATAACCCAAATTGTAATAGGGTTACGGATATAACGATTTTAGAAACAAAACAAAACAAAACAAAATATTCATTGAGAATCAATCGATTTGAAAACAAAAAAAAAAACACAAACAGAATACAATGTCTATACAGCAAAAGACCAAATATCAAAATGATTAGTAGTTTTGTTTTTTATCATTTTTTGAAATAAAAAAAAAATTTCAATGTTGTAATCGTGATCACGGTTGTCGTTTGATAATGGCGCGCATAATTTTAACGGTAGCTCAAACCAGCCAGCCAGCCAGGCAAATTATTCAACAAACAAACATAGTCATCAAATACAAAGCAAAAAACACACACAGCGTTATAGTTTTGTCAAGCAGTAGAGAAAAAAAATGTGTGATTCTCTCGATGTGATTCTTTCATGGTGTGTGTGTGTGTCATTATGTGTATGTTTTTAAAATGTACCACACACACAGAATCGAGAGAATAATTTCAAAAAAAAGAGAAAAAACCTGGAGTCGTCGTCGTAGAATCATTCATTCATTCTTTCTTTCAAACGAAATTTTTTTTTCGGTTTTTTTGTTTTGTTTTGTTTTACAGAATATAGAATTTATTGTTATCATTCTTATTACAAATTTGTTCCTAGATTCTTTTCATATTCCTTCACCGTTCTTGCACAATGTTTTCTCTCTCTCTCTCTCTCTCTCTCTCTCTCTCTTTTTGAGAGAGAGAACAAACAGGAGAATCGAGAGAGAGAGAGAGAGAGAGAGAGAGAGAGAGAGAGAGAGAGAGAGAGAGAGAGAGAGAGAGAGAGAGAGAGAGAGAGAGAGAGAGAGAGAGAGAGAGAGAGAGAGAGAGAGAGAGAGAGAGAGAGAGAGAGAGAGAGAGAGAGAGAGAGAGAGAGAGAGAGAGAGAGAGAGAGAGAGAGAGAGAGAGATACTGAAATTCAAGATGAAAAAAGAAAATAACCTGAATGAAAAATGCAAGAGAATCAATGGAGAAGAAGACAATGATGATGATGATGATGATGATTGCAACGTTTATCTTGAATTTCTTTTCAACGAAACAACGAAAAAATTCTTAGAAAAGGTATGAAACACACACACTGAACGAACAAAGAAAAATATGAAAACAGGAGAGGTGTTTTCATTCATTCCATTCATACCATCATTTGGAACCAGAAAAAAAATTATTAAAATATACAAATTGAAAAAACTTACACACACACACACACATGCATATTGAAGACACAAAGATATGATACTTATCTATTTATACTTAACAAATATTATCATCACAGCTAGCATTATGAAATATTCTTAATCAATGGATGAATATGTGGAACAATCGAAGAAAAATTTACCGTTTTTTTTTACTCTTCAAAGATTTTGCGCATCTTTTTTCTCTTCTGTTCCTGATGTTTTTCACTTTGTTTTTTACATATTTGGTCTGCGGTAAGATTTCTATTCTTTCTTTTGTCATCCTATGATATTTATGTATATCATAGGATTATTATCATGTCAATGGATAACAGCAACAAGAAGGAACAGAAAAACTAAACGAATACCTTGCTTTATTTTGTCTTTTAAAAAACAAATTTTTATTGTCATTTTAATCAAATGGTTTGCTTGATGGTTTGGTTTGTTTTGTTTGTTTTTTTGTTTGGTTTCATCATTTATGAATTTTTTGTTTGTTTGTTTGTTTGTTTCCTTGGTCTACCGAATATTTTCTCAATCGTAAATTGTATAAAAATAGAATAAATTCATTCGATTTTTCTTGTTATTCTTGTTGTTGTTATTATAATAGAATTATAACAAGAATGATTCATTCATTCATTCATTCATTGATTATTTTTAGTAATTTAATCAAGAAGAAAGAATGAACATAAATATTATGTAATAAGAAAAATGTTATTTCAATGTTGTTGTTGTTGTTGTTGTTTTGGTTTTTGGTTTTTCTTATTTGTTTGTTTGTTATTATGATGGCATTTTTCTTCAAGAAAACGAAATGAAAAAGGAAAAACAGAATTTCAATTTGCAAAAAAAAAATTCCAATTTCAAAGTGATGATGGTGATGATGATAAGGAGAAAATTGAAATTCCTATAGTTAGCCATTTTTTTTTTTTTTTTTTTTTTTTTGAAAAGAAACAACCACAATGATGATGATCTTGACTTTTTTTTTATTTGGAAGTTTTTTTCGGGGGGGGGGGAAGACGTTGGTATGATGGTTGGTTGGTTGGTTGGTTGGTTGGTTGGTTGCTGATGATGATGATGATGAAAATAAATTAATTTTCCAGAATGAATTTTGTTTTTTGTTTTTTGTTGTTTTTCATTACTCAGGTGTCCCGGACAACCGACAACAACAACAAAAATTCACAAGAATCTTGATTCTTGGCAATTGAAAATTGAAAAAAAAATATTTATGGTGGTCCTGGTGTACTGGTGTACTGGTCAATAATGGTCAATGTAATTATTAGTTGTTGATCCGATGAATTCGATTTGATCGAAGGTTTTTTCTTCTTCATTTCATTTTCACTTTAATAACAACAAAAAAAAATAATAATCATCATAATCATCATCAACCAATCTAGAATGAATGAAAACTGGGAGGGGGAAGAATTCCTAGTATTTTTCGGGGGGAGGGAAAGGAGGAAAATCCTATTATTTTAATCAAGAATTTAGTTTTTGGTCGGTACATCATCATACACTGACCGGAAAATATCGATAATAATAATGAGATTTCCGTTTGCAATTACAAAGGAAAAAAAACGTCTTTTTTTCATTTCTTTTCTTTTTTGCTTATTATTTCAATTAAGAAATTTTTCTTTTTCTAGTTTTTCCTTTGTTGTTGTTTGAAAATCAATATCGCTTAATGATCGAAAAGGTATAGATATCGTTTATTTTTGTTGTTGTTCAAGTCATTACACACACACACACGCACATAATAGTCATTTTTTTCTGTTTTAAAAGAAACGTTATGTGTGTAATGTATAATGTATATAAAATCAACAATGCATCTACAAAACAAAAACATTTTTCAATTGTAATCATCATTATCATCACAATTTACATTGTTTCTTTTCCAAAAAAAAAAAAAAAAAAAAAAGACAAGACAAGAATGAAGTAGAAGAAAAACATCCAAATAATGATAATGTCCTATGATGATGATGGTGGTGGTGGTGGTGAAAGAAGAATGTGGAATTTTCTATTTTTTCGACTAAAATCATCATCATCATCATTATCGGTATCGCATTTTGAATTGATAATGATTGTTTTGTTTTTCGATCAACAAAAAAAAACTTGAAAAAATATATATATTGAAAATTTCTCGGTTCATTTGATAAAACAGAAACAGAAACGAAGAAAGAAAGAAGAACAGTAATTTATCCGGAATAATATGAGTTTCTGTGTGTGCTTTTTATATATTACCTAAAGAAAAAAGTACAGTACAGTTTAGTCTATCATCAATAGTTTTTCATATTGAAAGAAAACAAAAAACAAAATCAATGCCAAATTCCATCCATAAATAATAATGAAAAAAAAACAATGGAAAAAACTCATTGAAGAAAAGAATATTCATTGATTTCAATTTATCATCATCATCATCATCATCATAATCATATTTCATATTCGATATGAACAGTAAACTAAAACTAAAACGTTTTTATAATACACGTTATGGTTGATCATATTGTAATTCGTTACTTTGCTTTCATTCGTTTCTCTCTCTCTCTCTTTATTCACAAAAAAAGTGATGAAAAATCTTTTTTTGGTTTCAATGTAACCAACTAAAAAAAACATGACACCATAATACTGAAACACACAAGCATCAGATATAAACGAATCATTCATTAATACAGTATATTATGTATTACAAAAAAAGTGGGTAACGAAATTATTCATTTTTTTTTTTTTTTTTTTTTGGTTGAGAATTTATATATGTGCAAAAAGAAAAAAAAACAAACAAATGAAGACAAATTGTGTCGTTATATGCATATATGTATGCACTTACACACACACACGTACATTGCATAAATGTTTTCACTTTTTTCTTTCTTTTTTAGTTAAGTCAGATTCCTTTTTTTCCAGTGATGATGATATTAATCCAGTTGAATCATATTTTTCTTATGTTTTTTTTTCATATTTTTTTTAAACAATGTTTTTACAATGAAATGAACAAAACGCTGCATATCGGAATCATTCATTTTAGTTTAAGATTTTTGGTTGCTATTGCTGTTTGAATAAAATTCTGTTGTGGTTTTGTGTCTGGTGGTTTTTTTTTTGATTCTCTGGTTGTAATATTACTTGATTATTTTCCGCAGGGTTTTTTTGGTCCAAAATGTCAACATTAATAAATGGGAAAGACGAAAGAAGAATGAATGAAAAAAAAGATTTAAGATTTTATCCAAAGAACACAACTGAATAACTGAATAAATGATGATGATGTTTTAAAATTCATTTTTACTTAACTTTTTTTTTGCCTGTTTTTGTCATAATAAAAACCGAATTAAGAAAGTTCAAATTGAAAAAAAAAATCAAATTAAAAAAAGATTTTGATAACAAAAAAACACCCAGTAAGTAAGTAAGTAAGTAAGTCATATTGAAAAATTGATCATCATCAAATATAGGGTTATTTCTTCTTGCTTTTCGGGAAAAATTAATTTTAAAACTCTATGGTGGGTGGGTGGACGCTGAAGAGAGAGACAGAGGGAAGGTGTTAATAGAAATGATGATGATGATGAAAACAAAACTCGAGAAATAATGAATTGAAATTGATGAAATTGAAAAATCAATTTCAATTCAACGAAAAAAAAGAATTTTTCAGTGCAGTGTTCATTTCAAATCCAGAACAACTAACTAACTAACACTAACCGATAACCGATAACAAACAAAACAAAAAATCTTTTGTTTTCGTTTGAACAACAAGGATCATAGTTCCATTGAATTTTTTTTTTACTTTCATTGAACAGTTTGTTCACATCAATTCTTGATAAATTGTTGTTGTTGTTGTTGTTTTGCGTTCAACAGCAGCAAAACAAAAGACCAAGAAAATTCCATTGAAAAAAATTGGAAAAAAATTTCACTTTTCATTTTCAATAATGATTATTAATGAAACTAGAAATGTTGTCAACAGCGGCTGATTGAAGAAAAAAATTAATTGAAAACCTTTAACAAAAAATAAAAAATAAAAATAAATTGATGATCCAAACGAAAACAAAAAGCGAAAACTAAGCGAAAACGAACGGCCAAAATTGGTTTAAATTTTTTGTTGGCTGTTTTGTTTTTTGTTTTCAAATCAAAAACACTCCAAAAAAAACAAGCATTTTCATTTCGAAATAATCATCATCATCGTTGCTGTTGTTTTCTTGAAGAAGAAGAAGAATTAAAATTCCAAACACAAACAAAAGTAGTAGCTACTGACTGAATGAATGAATGAATTGGTAGATTAAAAATAAGTTTTTACAGAAGATTATTTTACAGATGATGTTATCAATAAACCATATTTTTTTCGTTTACTGAATGTAACAAACTCAAATAAACAAACAAACAAAAAAATGGACAGAAAATATTTATTTTATAATAATAATAATAAGTCAGAATTTTTCCGAGGAAAAAAAGTATGGTCGTTTTTCCGGGAAATTTCTCTTCGCTACTTCTTTCAATATTCTATTATTATACCGGTGGTAAGAGTCTAAATAATAATAATTGGTCTAATGGACATAATGTTTGAATCAATTTTTTGGTTTTGAATATCCAGAAAAAACAACCAAAACAAAACAAAAAAAAAAACATGAAAAGAATCCTGGTCATGTTTCTCTCTCTCTCTCTGGTATGGTAATTAAAAATAATTAACATAAACACCATACCGAGAGATAGTTGGATGAATGAATTGATAAAGTTTTTTTGTTTTGTTTTGTTGTTTCTGGTTTTCGGGTTTTCTGGTTTTCTGGTTTTCTAGTTTTTCTTTTTATTCATGACCACTGAATATTCTATTATTTTTTTTGGGTACATTTTTGTCATGATAAATTACAATTTAAAGCAAAACAAAAACAAAACAAAAACGGTTGGATATTTTTCAAAGATAAATATTCTTCTTATTTTGTTTTGTAAATCAAAGGTTTTTTAAAAAAACTTGAAACTTTCATATTTATACAGTGTTTGTTTTGGTTTTTATTGGGAAAAAAATATGAATTTTTTGTTTTTCGTTTAAAAGAAAAGTTTATAAAAACTTTTCTTTATTTGAAAGTTTAATTCCATTAGAATTTATTAGATGTTTGTTTGTTTCTATTTTGACTTTATAATGTTTTTCTTAGATTCTTTTTGCTGTCTTTGTCGTTTTTTGCCTGTCAAACGAATGAATGAAAAAGAAAGGACATGTGACTATTTCGACCTTGTTTGTCATAATTTTTAATAATGATGTCATTATCGATCAGCAAAATGTTTTTTCATTTTTAAATTGTTGCTGTTTTTGTTTCCTCTATCATCCATTTTCGGTGTCCAAACCTTTGTAAACGACCAAAAACGAATTTGTAAAACAAAACAAAAAAAAATTTGTAAAAATTCTGTTTTCAATTTAATTATTTTCATTTTTGTTTTTGTTTTGTTTTGTTTCATATTAGGTTACACATTTTTCTTGTTTTATTATTTTCAAAAAAAGTTTTGTTTTGCTACCTTAACCAATGTTTTTTTTTCCAATGTATACGTGTGTTTCTGTTTCTGACAACCAATAGAGTTAGTAGAGATTCGAGATAGTTTTTCTAGTTTTCAGGTAGAGTAATGACGCCCATTCAATCTGTCGATTACAATTTTCTTCATTTATATAATGTTTTTCTCTCTGCTTCATCAATAATAGCAAGAGAGAGAGAGAGAGAGAGAGAGAGAAGAAAGGAGAAAAAAAACTTTTGATTTTCATTTTTTTTATTCTGGTCCCGGGAAAACATGGAAATAAAAATGTTGGTGCTGGGTGATCGGGGGAAGAAAAAAAAGTAGCAAAATTTTTTGTTTGAAAATCTGAATCACAAATAGGAGGAGAACTCAGGGGGAAAAGTAGAAGATAGAAGAGGGGATGAAAGGAGAGAGAGAGAGAAAAAAAACTTGTTACAAAAAAAATTAGAAGGAAAAAAAACATTAACACACACACACACACACACACACTGGTTGAAAAGGGAAAAAGTTTGTTTCATTTTCATCATCATTGAATTGAATTGAATCATCATCATCATCCAGAAACAAAAAAAAAAAAAAAAAAAAAAAAAAAAAAAGAAAAAACATTCATTTTATATTCAATTTCAATTTCAATTTGGAAATTATTTTATAGACTAAAATTCCTATGAATTGATATGGATTTTGTCCATTTAATTAATTCAGATCAATGTAGAACAAATAACCGTAAAATTGAAATTCTGTGTGTGAGAGAAAAAGAAAATAACCACAAACATTTGGAACCTGGGCAAATGTTTGTTTGTTTGGTTATTTTTTTAATTTTTCTGGTTTCTATTCCCAATAACAACAACAAAAATATCAAAAGAAAAAGATACTAAAAAATTTCTGGATGTGAAAATTGTTTTCAATGGCCCAAAGGGCTTATTATATGATGATGATGATGGTGATTCGATCATCATCATATAAAATGTAATGTTGGAAATGATGATGTTTATAAATAAAAAAGAGTGAGAGAGGGAGAGCAAATGGTTAACGAAAAATAATGAAATAATAATAATAGATTTGTCTTCTTACGGGAAATAGGAAATGTTTCTTCTTTTTTTTTGGTTGTTGGTGTGTGTATAGCCATTTTAATACATTAACTTTTGGGTTGAAAATGATATGAGCAACGGATTGAAATAAAAAACCAAAAGGATGTTATGTTTTTTGGTTGAAATTGATAAACAATCCCGAAAAAAGAAAAAGAAACATCCAAGAGAGAGAGAGAGAGAGAGAGAGAGAGAGATGTTAAGTGAAAAACAGAAACAATTATCAAGAACATGATTGAGAACGTTGAACAACAACGACATACCAAAAAAAAACCGGAAAAACAATAACAATAACCATCCAGTCAACAACAACAACAACAACAGAATCAATTGAAGAAAAAAACAAAGTGAATGAATATGAAAGTGATATCCAAACGAAAACAACAACAAAAACCAAAAAAACAAAGCTAGAAAGTTGTCAGATAAACAAGAACAAAAAACAAAAAAAAGTTATTACTATAATGACACCAAACACCCACCAACATCGAAACAGACACACAAACACACACCTACCACCTTTTTTTTCAATGAGAAAAAAATGATAATAATGATTCTAGAAATGTTTCTATCATCATAATCAGAATCCGAAAAAAAGAAGAATGGAAACAGAAAACAAAAAAACTATATTTCAAATACCAAATAATAACAGAAAAGAATCATTAAGTCGAAATAGGGAGAAAAATATTGGCTTCAAATCTTTTTTGTTTGTTTTTCGTTTTTCGTTTAGCAAAAAAAACTTTTCCACCATTCAATTGCCGATAACTTTTCTGGCTTTCTGAATAATTTACATCAGATAATGAACTTGATGAGAGAGAGAGAGAGAGAGAGAGTGAGAGAGAGAGAGAGAGAGAGAGAGAGAGAGAGAGAGAGGGAGAGAAAGAAACACTTAGTTTTTTTTATCAAGAAAAAATATCTATATTTATAAATGATTGATTGATTGATCGATCGATCGATACGAAAACAATCGAATATTATTATTATTATTTGATTGTTGTTGTTGTTGTTGTTGTAGACAATAACCGAAAACAAAACAATTGTACAGGTATCGCATTTGAATATTGATCGTTATTGGTTAGAATCAAAGAAAGAAGAAGTAAAAATACATTTGAAAATTGAAAAAACCAAAACAAACAAGAAAAAAATCAATCTTAATCAATCAACAAAATGACTATATCATATATGTGTGTGTAAGGGGAATGATTCTTCTTCTTCTGGTGTGTGTGTGACATATTTTCACAATCATATGATTAATTCAAGTGAGGGGGAGGAAAGAGGAAAAAGATATTGGGGGAAGGAAGAGGTTGTTGTTGTTTTTTTACATATTAATCTATTGAAATGGGTGATACAAACAAAACGATAACAGAATAATTTCATTATCAAAAAATAGTGATTTGTTTGTTTGTTTTGTGATTGATTTCAATTTTATTCACTAAATGTTTTTTTTTTCATTCAAATGAATTTGATTCAATAATGGATGTTGTTGTTGTTTTTTTTGTTTCATCTTGGTCCCTTGGATAATGTTTTTGTTTTTTTGTTTTCCAATCAATCATTGTATATTTCAGCGGAATGCAAAAATCAGGTGTACAAAATCATCACTTTTCGACTTTTTTTTTGATTTTTGTTTTTGATTGTTTCTTGGGTTTTTGTTTCACTTTTTTTTTCATTATATTTTTTTTTTCGTTCTCGCTTTTTCAAACAAACAAACAAACAAACGACAAAATCTGTTTCATTTTTTCTATTTGTTTTTCTTCTTCTTCTTCTTTTCGTTACCAATGATAACATTGCTTTTGTTTTTCTTTACTTTGAAGTTTTCCGTTGATACGTAAACACATGTGTTTTCGACAATTATTTCGAAAACGAAACACCTTTTTTTTTCGTTGAAAATCAAAATTAAAAGTTGTCAAATTTGATTCTGTTTTTTATTTTCAACATCGTCATCATCATCACATGACTTTAAAGTCAAAATTAAAAAAAACACTGTTGGAGCTGCTGATGTAAGAAATTGAATGAAAAAGACTTTCTTTTTTCTGGTCTCAATTTCTTTTCCATTGAATCGGATCGAAACGAAACAAAACGAAAGAGAAAATTTAGCAATCTTTAAATAATAAAAATAGAATCAAATTGAAATTTTTCTTCCATCGTGAAAACAGAATATTCTTGTTTCAATTCAATTCATTCATCATTTTTTTAAATAGCAAAGGGAAAATTCTTCGTTTAGTTTGAATTCTATTTCAATATCAAGAATCGGATATTGAAATAATGATGATTCGTGATATTTGCTATTCGGTTTTCATTTTCATTTTCATTTTCGTTTTGTTTCGCTTCGTTTCCAACCAGGCAAAATATATTTTTTTTTCATCATAACTTTGTTTGTTTCAAACATTTTGAACAAACAAAAACCGATGAAAAAAAATGAAATTTTTCATAAAAAAATCAAACGAAATAAAAAACTTTAACTAAATCAAAAAATCGAAAAAAAAACTGTAATGTAATGTTCTCTGACCACACTGTGAATTCAGTCAATTGATTTTTCTTTCCCCTTCAAAACATAGGAAAAACATAGGAAAACAAAATAGCCCAAAGTTATATGATTTTCAGTCAATATTTTCAGTTGAATATTTCATCTACATTTGTGTGTGTGTGTTTTGTCATATATATATTACATGGAAGTTGTTTGTTAGTAGAAAGAAAAACAGATGTCAAAAATGTTTGTTTGTTTGTTGAAAATTATTAATAAAGTCGAAATAGTCGAAAAATCATCATCATCAAAGCAAAGTAAAATTTGAAAATCAAATAAAACAAAATTTTTCGTTTCGTCGTTGTCGTCGCTTTCGGTTGTTGTTGTTGATTTTAATGTTGTTATTTTTTTTTAATTTCGACAATATTGACAACAACAACAACAAATAATAATAATCATCCTATGGAAATATATTTGGATAAATATTTACATCGCCAGAGAAAAAAAATCCAGGGAAACGAGCAAACATTTCCAAAAAAAAAAACAGAGAATAAATACACAGTGAATATAAATATCGGGTGAAAGAAATATTTCGTAAAAGAAACTTTCCAGAAATCTCTAGGCTGTGAAAGAGATAAAAGAATTATGGTTTCGTTTTTGTTATTTTGTTTAAAAATAGAATTTTTGATTTTTTTTTTGTTATCCAAGAATATAAGATTCTGTAAAGAGTGTGTGTGTGTGTGTATATGACAAACACTTTGCCTGCAAATTCATTAACACATGTTATTCCTCATTTTCTTTCATTCATTTGTCATTTGTTGTTGTCTTGTATTTCTAATTTCATGCATGAATAAACCTACTACTACTAAAGTTTTTTTTTTCTTCAATTTCTAAATTATCATCATGATGAATAGAAAAAACTTAATGCTTGTTTCCCCTTAGCATGAAAAAAAGTGTTAAAAACACCATGTTTTTTGTTTGTTTGTTTGTTTGTTATTTTAATTCTTAATTCAATTCATTAGATGTGAAATGGAATAAAGTTTGTTTGTTTTTTAATGATAACAACAACAACAAAAAAAAATAACAAAATTTGAATTTGAAATCATCATACAAAATTACAAACAAGGATTTATTTTTTTGGATTTTGATTTTCGATTCTTGATTTGAATTTATTCATTTTCTCTAATGTTTTTGTTGTTGTTGTTGTTAGTTTGTTGATGAAATGAATTCAATCCCAGGTACAAAATTTATTTTCTTAATTTGAATTCTTCGTTTGAATTCACATTTTTTTTACTTTTGCCATCATCGATAATGAAGAAGAAATTTATAAAGAATTTAATTTGAATAACAAACAAGGTAGAAGATATATATCAGAAAAGAAACGAAAAAAAAATTTACATAAAAATTGATTCAACCTGTTCATTTTTTTCCCTATTAACATATTATTAATGAGAAAGAAAGAAAAAAAAACATTAACATCATCAATGAATGTGGATGCAGATGCGGATGACATTCGGTTATGTGGAGAGAAATTAATGACAGCAGCAAAAAATTTTTTTTTCTTAAAAATTGAAATTTTTCCCCAATCACACCAAAAAAAAAGTAACTAACTAACTAACTAATGATGATGATGACATTATCATTTTGTATGAAGAATTTTTTTTTATCGATTGTTGTTGTTGTTGTTGTTGTAGTTGTTACTTGATTTTGTAATCAATAAAAGGAATAGTTATTGATCTTTCTTTGAATAGATTGATTGATGATATTGGATATTTTGTTTGCGCAAAAACTTCTGGTGAAAAGAAAAAAAGATTTACAAAAACCAAATGAAACAATGTATGTATGTAATGAATTATATTGAAACATTTAAGAAAATGTTTTCAGATGGTTTTTTTGGTTTTAAAAGAAACAAAACCAAACAAAAAAAACATTAATTTTTCTGCGATTTTGTTTTGTTTTTGGTTTGTTTTTCAGAAAAAAAATACAATTCATTCAAATCAAACGACAAACTTAATGGAATTTTGGTGTCCGTTTTTCTTCTTCTTCTTCTTTTGGATTTAACGAAATGTTTTTCTTTAAAGAATTTTTTTTTGTTTTCATTGTCTTGTTGAATGAATGAATTTTTGTTTTCAAATCCAAATTCAAATAATGATAATAATAAGAATCTATGATGATCATAGAAGAAAAAAAACGATTAAAGAACCACACATACACACACACACAAAGAATTAAGTGTTACAAAAAAAATGTGTGAAGGAAATAAATTTTCTTAACACTAACGCACACATACTGGCCATATTATAAATACTTTTTTTGTGGTTTGTGGTTCGCTCTCGTTTGCTTATTGCTGTACTGAAAATTTATTCGATTTTTATTGTCCCTAAAACTCTGAATGATGATAGTGTTTTTGGGGAAGAATGAGAATTGGGAAAAAGAGGGGGCGAAAATTATTGCAATACAAACATCTTCTTAAATATAGAGAAAACCGAAAAAAAGAAAAGAAAATAAATCGAAGAAAAACACCAACAACAACAACAACAACAAAGATATACAGGTTTAGTTTGAAAGTTAAAGTTATGCAATAATAATGGCTATTTTCACACACACACACATATCAACGACAATTTACTATCGAAAATAGTGAGAAAAATAAAAATATCTTCCTTTTTTCGTTCACTCTCTTTTTGGCTAAATGGTGATAAATTGTTGAATGAATTTTGCTATTTTTTTTTGGGTTTAGATTTTTTTTTGTTTCTTTGGTGCACTTTTTTTTAAAGTGAGAATAAAAAATACATTGATCGTCATCGCCATCATAGATTATTATTACGTAGAAAATGATAACGATTCGTTTTTCACCATCAACCAAACATCATTTGAAACATTTTATTTTATTTTAAGCCAGCCAGATAAGAGAAAGAAAGAAATCTTCCCAGAAATAAAAAAGAAAATTTACTTTTTGTTTTAGTTTTCGTTTCGATTTGATTCGATTGGAAAACGGAACAAAAAAAAATAGTTCGGCTATTTTGACTTTTCTTCTTCTTTGTTTCAACATAATTTCCAATGATGACGATAGCAAAAAATGATAATATTAAGTGAGCGAAGGGGGAGGGGGAAATCCTAAAAATTTTTCAAATTTTCAAATTTTTTTCGTTTGTTTATTTTTCAACTTAAAAAAATGATCACCATCCATGATGATGATGTTTGCATAAAACAATTGCCAAATTTTTTACCTTTTTTATTCTGCCACTATTTTCACCCAGTAAGGAAAACAAAAATATACAGTACCAAATAATGATGACAATGTTAGTGGTAAATGATGATTAATTTTGAAAAAAAAATTTTTTCAATCAAAAAAGAATAATAAATTCTGAAAGAAAGAAGAAGAAAAAAAAATCAAATCCAATTATAATTGATGATGAAAATATAAAATATAAAATATAAAAAAATACAACCAAGCAAGCAGAAAATCCTTGAAAATTATTATTGTTATTAGGTTTTTTTTGTTGTCATTCTAAGACATTTTTTCTGGCTCTACTTTACGTTTTGGTTTTGGTTTGATTGAAATGAATTTTACAGGTAATTGAAAAAAAACAAAATGAAAGTAGGAAGCAGCAGCAAAACTTGAATTTATTATTCAAGAATAATAATAATAAATTGAAAAGTAATAAGAATTTCAATTTCATTTCTTCATTTTCATTTTCATTTCATTGATTGGTTTGTTGGTGGGTCTTATTGTCATTGTTTGCCATCTTTTTCTATATGATGATGATGATGATGATGCGTAAAACTGTAATTGTATCAGTGAATGAATGAATTGAATGAAGTGAAAAAAAACAAAATCTGATTTTGTTTATGATTCTTATGAAGAATTTTTATTGAATTTCTTTAGAGAATCGAAGAGAGAGAAAGAAAAATCAAAACAACAAAAAAACAACAAAAAAAACAGCAGCAGCAGCAGAAAAAACAATAACAATAATCATTGATTCTTGATTCTTGTTTGTTACTTTGAATTTGATTTTTTTTATTATTGTAAATTTTGCACCTAAAATATTCTTGTTATAAGAATTTTTAAAGCTTTATTTTTTTTGAAAATTCTTGTCAATTTATTTTTAGAAACGAAAGAAAAACGACAATAAAAACAACAAACGATAACAAGACGTTTACGATTTTCGTTTTTTTTTCTCGTTATTATAAACTAATTTTGAATGTCTCTCTCTCCTTCTCCCAAATCTTTTGTATTTACAAGAAAAGAAATATAATATTTATCTATTTCGACATATAAATGTTTATATAGTTGTTGTTGTTGTTGTTATTCGGGCCTAAAACCAAACAACAACAACAACAAAAACACGCGAATAATACATTTATTTTGTTTTATTGAACGAAAATCCAGAACCAGAAACTCTTTTATGATGAACAGCAACAACAACCTTTTTTTGTCTTTCTTTCTTTTTATTATCAAATGTTATGTAATGTTATCAACAGAATTTTCAAGAATTGAATTGGTTCATTCTTTGTACGAATCGAATTGAACAAGGCACCAACAAACAAACAAAAATCCACTTAAATTTTGTTTGACAGTTGATAATGATGATGATGATAATGACAATTACCGGAGTAATTTTGTTTTTTGCCTTTCTATCAAACCAGAAGAAAAAAAAAGACGGAAATTAAATCGATATGTTCATCATCATCATCATCGACGACAAATCGGGTGTTGCTGTTGCTGTTGTAATATCCTGGCCTTGGCTCCGGTAATGGATGATTTATTATTCAGCCATAAATGTTTTTTCTTTATTTATTTTGTTTCTGGAATCATATTTTTTTTTCTTCATTTGAATTCTTGAATCTTGAATCTTGAATCTTAATGATGGAAACCAGAAAACAAAAACAAAAAAATTGATTTGTAAATGTCCAATCACAAACAAACAAAAAGAATAGGCATACTTTTTCGGCTTTTTGCGTTGTTTATTGTCATAGACAGACTAAACACAGACTAAATACATAGGAAACACACACACACACACACACACAGAGTATTTGGAAAAATCCTAATCATCAACGTCAAAATACAAATATCATTTTTTTGGGTTTCCATTCATTCATTCATTTATCCATGCTTATTATTATTATTAAGCTTTTTCTTTTGGATTCCTAAATATTTTCTTCTATCATCATCATCATCATCATCATTAAAATTGAAACCCAAAAAAATCCAAGTGTATGTAAAGATAGATAGATAGATAGATGGGATGGATGGATGGTAGGTGTATCGGGTTTTCAAAGTTAACAACAACAAAAAGAAGATATTTGAATTTGTCATTACAATTTTATTAAACCTGAATATCAAGAATCAAGAATCAAATCTTTTTTTTTCTGTTGGCCGAATTTAGTCCACCAAAAAACCAAACCAAATGATAATAATAATTTTGTTTTCCAATAACACCACCCACCCACAATCCAAAGTTATTATTTTCTCTCTCTCTCTCTCTCTCTCTCTTGACGTTGTTCAATAATAATAATAATAATCTCCAACGACCGACCGACCGACCAAACCAAACCAAGCAACCAATCCAAATCAATTGAAAATGGAATGCCGGGTTAAATGACGACAAATGAAAACGATAATGATAATGATAAAAAAAAACTCATTGAAACACATACACCGACACACACATACACAGAGCTAGAGAATTTGATAAGAAAATACATTCTTTCAAGTTTCTGCAACAAGAAAACGAAAAAAAAAAATAACCGAAATGATTGGGCGAATTGAATACCGAACCATAAAACAAAAAATACCCGGCCAAAATGAAACGAACATTCGGAATTAATGATCATTATGATGATGATGATGATTATTGTACACCCTGTATATATGATTAATTAACATTTTTTATACAAAAAAGATTTACATTTATATCATTAATATATATTTTTACTTTTCATTTATTTAAATATTTTTTTTATATTTGTTTTCCGGAAAGTTTTCCAAAACGGAAACATTCTGTTTGCTTTGTTATTGAGTCATTCATAGAATTTGTTACCGAATTTTTCTTTATCAATCATCATCATCATCATCAGGTTTTTTTTCTTCTTATTGATTGTATTCTCATTATCATTATTGTTTTTTTTGTGTCTGTTCATTATGTTCAATTGTTGTTGTTGTTGTTGTAGTTGTTTTCTATTGATTATTGTCGATTCATTTTTAATGATTCCAATGAGTCAATATGGTTGTTATTTTGATGATGATGATGATGATGATAAAATAATCGATGAAATCGATTATTCTGATTGAATGTAAACAATTGTTGTTGTTGTTGTTGTTTTTGAACATTCGATCGACGATTATTATGATGATTGGTAATGGATCGATTTATCCATGTTGATAACAATGACAATTTTGATGCAGACGAAGACGAAGAAGAAGACAAAGTAGAATTGGAATAGGAATTGATTGAATTAGATTTTTTCAATTTTCTAATATCGATTTGTTCGCATCTTATAATTGGAATGAAAGAACAAAAGAAGAAAACAAAGGAAAATCAAAGAAAGAAAGAAAGAAAATTAATTATCAAATGCACGAAAAAAAACGAAAAATATACTTTTACTTACCTACAGCTTACATAATTAAAATGTAAACCAAATGGACAATTTTTTTGATGTATTGATATTGTATTGGTTTGATTTGTTAATGTTGACAATGGTAATCTACATTGACATTGACAATTAATTTCATTCCATTGATGAAATGTTGGTAATATTTTTTTATTTGAATTATTGTTTGATTGATTTTTTCTTAAACATTTTAAACGATCATTTAATGAACAAACACAACGACATTCATTTGGAAGATAAATTTGTCCATATTGACAATCATTTGATTTTTGTATACATTCACAACCACATTTTTGATGATATTCAATTGAAATATTTTTAATACTATTAAAACGATATTTTCTTTGTTCATTTGAATATTTTATATGTATTATTGATATATTTCGATTGATTATTGATTTTGGACGACAAATTAATCGTTGTGATGGACAACAACCACTACAACGTGGTAAACGTATACAATGTGGATAATATAAATCATGATTATTACCTACGGCAGTTGTAATCAATTGTATTGTTTGTAATTCCGGTAAACATTCAGCTTGTGGTTGTATATTGGCTATTGGAAAAATTTCTGACCAAAAAAAGAAAAAGTTTCCGGTAAATTTCGGTAAGATCCAGATCAAAGTATAACATACCTGTACGTTTTATTCTTTGAATTTTTGATTTTTTTATCGTTTCCGAATCAGGAATTGAATCATTTTTTCCAATTTTCAAATGATATTTGCTAAGATTTTCTTGTTGATTATTAAAATCACCATCACTGTAAACAATACCAACATTATAGAATCTTGCAAATTCATTAAGAAAATTTTTAGCCGTTTGTGGATGTTGATGATATTTTCCTTTGGTTATTGATCTTTGGTTAGATTGTTGAAATGTTGTATCTAATCGTCCAATTTTTATTAACATTTGTTCAAATGTTGTTAATGATTTTGGTTTCAATTGATTTGATTGAATATTCATTTCAATCAACATCATAATGATGATAATGAAAATTTTTTGAAACATTTTTTTTTTCTTTGAAACTTGATGTTGACCGTTTGATGGTTGGCAATGTTATGATGTAAATGATTTCTCCAGAAACAAAGCGGAAAAAAAATTGGATCAGGATTTATTTAGGAAACAACGAAAAAAATTAGAACCCGGATCAAGGATTGAAAGCAAAAAATACAGATGCAGATGTCACATATTCAAAAATGCATTACGGTACTTATTCCCTGCACCTGGCTTGGCCATGCAGCTTTTTCTTTCTTTCATTCTTTTGCTTGACCATAATTGTCATACTTGAATGATTTCAACAGAAAAAAAATTGATTTCTGGATCAAAGTAGGATTTTTCAAATTGAAATTATAAAATGTTTTTTATTAATTAATTAATTACAAATTACTTATTGTATTTATTAAAAATTTATAAAAAAAAATTTATAAAATATTATTTGTTTTTTGTTTAAAACATTTACAACTATTTTGATCAAGATAATGTCCATTTGGACAATAATATTGATTATTCATTGATAATAATGGATTTAAATGATGAATATATTCATAATAGAATTGTGGACAACGACATTCACAACGATCATTATCCCAAAACATATGACCATGTCTTGTAAAACGTTTTGAACAATCAAATTGTTCATCAGCTAAATCTAATCTACATTCACATTGACATGAATCATTGAAAAATTGTTTTCGATTATTTTCACATTGTTGTTGTTGTTGTTGTTGTTGTCGACAATAACATTGACAACCAGTATGATATGCAATTTGTATTTTACGATATTCTAATGATTTCTGTATTTTATATTGATCATATGATTTTATTGTTTGTATTATTGTTTTATATTGAATATTTGTTGGTCGACATTCGGATTGATTCCATTCATCGTTATTGATATTTTGTTGCAAACGATTTATCGAACAATAACCACCATTGTTACAACGTGGTATACGAATAAATCTTGGTTGATAAATTTTATGATCATTACCATTATTAAATAATGAAGAATAATTCCATTCTGGCACAAGATTAATTGTTTGATATTCAAGTGAACAAGGTAGTTTAGATTGACCATTAATGGTCATAAGAATCATTATAAAAAACAAAATTATAATTAAAATGTTTGACATTATTATTAATTTTAATAAATCAAATTATCAGCACAGAAAAAAAGTTAACAACAACAACAAAAAACAAAAAATTTATTTCAAATTAGATTTCAATTTCAATCAATTTTTCATACAAATCAAATGATTCATTTATATTATCAGATAATAATAATTCACAAATATTATTATTTAAATGATATTTTCGTATAAATTTATTCATCAATGAATATTGTTGTTGTTGATTAAAATAATGACGATTTTTATGTTGTATTAATTCATTTAAACATGATGCTAATAATTGAATATAACCATTATTTGATTTTTTGATTAATGAATTGATAATAATTCGAATGGTTTGAATAGATTTTTGTTGACTATCCATTGGATTCTGATTAAACATCATATCACCATCAACATTTTTAGATAATTTCCAATCGGTTAAAGTTTTGTCAACATTAAAATCATCGTTATCGTCATCATCATCATCTGGATTAGGCCATCGTGGATAAAATTGTATACATTTTCGAGTTAAATATAAAAGAACAATTGCCTGAATAGTAGGCAATACAGTTGCCAATGATAAAAAACGACAAACAAAATTCATTAAACGATTTAAAGGAAAATGTTGACGAATTGATTTGATGATCATTGCATGTATACATTGTATATACATTGAAAATGTTTGTTGTTGTTGTTGTTGCTGTCCATCAATTATTTGATCTATAGGAAATTCATATAAAAATTGATATAAATGTTTAAAATCAAATTGATTTGTAGTTGTTGTTTTGTTTTCAATACGTGACATTAATGTATAAATATTTTTCATTAAAATCAATTTATCATATGGTTGAAATTTTTCAATCAATTCGGATTTTTCAATAAATAATTTCAATTTTTTTATCCAAGCATATGAAAATTCTTCATTCGAATATAATGCTAAATGATTGATTGATTCCAATGAAATTGATAATAATGGACGATACCAACGATCAAAATCTTTATTATTATGATTTGATTTTGATAATGATGATTCCTGAATAATTGTTATAAATTTCATAAAAAATGCATATAAAATTTCATGTATATTCAATTCATGACGTTGACGAATTTCATCATTTTCGGTTGCTTCAGTTTCTAATAATTGTTTTTCTAATTGTTTCATTTTTTTCGCTTGTTTACGATCACGTTTAGATTGTTGATTATTTGATTTACCATTTTTTTCAATGGTTTTTGAATCTTGATCTCGAATTTTACGATATAATATATTAGCAAATACAGACATTGTAATTGGACGAATACGATAACGTAAATCTTGAATCATTTTGGTTAATAATTTTACAAAAACAACGGTTGTTTCACCTAATAAATCTTTACGAAATAAATTTTTCAATCCATCATAGATAATTTGTTGCATTTCATTTGTAGCCTGATTACTACATAATATTTTTGCTGCTAAATCCACCAATGTTTCACGACAATTAAAATCATAATGTCGATTGATTAATTCGCTTAAACAACGACAACCAATTGTTGCTAAACGTTGTCGAGCTTCAACAGTTGTTAACATTGTTCGATAAAAATCTGAATCACCTTGTTTTTTTGAATCAATAACCGATCCAATTGAACGTTTCAAACGTTTTAAATATTCTTGATAATATTGTAATAATCGATTTTCAAAATCCAATACATGACGTGTTTCATCTTTTAATTTTAAACTTGTTTGTTCACCACGTTTATAGATACTGGCATAAAGAACGAAATGAAATTGAATTGAATGTTTTGTTCAGGAAAAACAACTACTTACCGATAATTTGGAATGATATCCAAAAAAATTACATTCAAAGTAATAAATGTAAGTTTTTGTATGGAGAAAAAAGCCGAACCAATTCGTGGATCATCACGAGTTGTAATCAAAATATCTAACAATGGTTTAATTCGATTAATATTATATTGTGGATCGGACATAACACGTTCACTTATATTGGACAAAAATTTTCGATATTCTTGAATCGTTTTATGACGTTCGGCAAATTTTTCCACCAATGTGGCCGTTGCTTTTTTGATCGGTTTTTTACCAGTTACCGATGATTTCCGATTAGCATCATCATTATCATCATCCTCAGCCATCATTTCAAAATCATTTTCGTCTTCGTAAACCATTTCACTCGTTAATTTTTGTGGTTTCATAATCAACATTTGTATCAAACAACGTGCTCAAAAAAATCAAATCACGTTGTTTTACGAGTTCGAATTCTATTTCCACACATAGTGATCGGCCAATGTTAATTTAGACCAGTGTTGAACGAATTATTCGAATTGAGCAGTCATTTGATTCGCTGAATTTAGTGAATTTTTTTTTGAAAACAAAACATTTGTGTTTTGTTTTGTTTATTTATTCATTTTTTTTGGAAAAAAGATGTATCAACCAGATGAACGTCAACAAAATTTCATTATTTATGGTCTATTTGGTCTATTATTGGGCATAATATCATTACCGTTTATTATACATCAACAACGTTTGACAAATGATTTTTCAATAAAAAAATCTCAACTAGCAAAATGTTTACGACAAAATGAAATTTTATTTACAACCGAAGAATTAGCTCAGCATACAAAATTACCATCAATATTATTAGGATTTATGGGTGTAGTTTATAATGTAAGTAATGGACATTATTATCATCCAGGTGGATCATATTCATTTTTTGCTGGACGTGATGGAACTCGTGCCTTTTTAACCGGTGAATTTGATACTGAAAATGAATTACGTGATGATATTAGTGATCTAGATGAAAGCTATTTAAATGGTATGGAAACATGGATAAAATTATATGAAGATAAATATCCACGTATTGGATTAGTAATTGGTAGCTATTATGATGAGGATGGTTGTGCAACACCAAAATTACATCGTGTTAGACGAATGTTATCCAAATCGGTAATAAATAAACAAATGGAAACAGATGAATTGAATAAATATCCACCATGTAATTCACAATGGGATGCACAAACAAATTTAGGACGTGTTTGGTGTACGAAATTAAGTGGAGGTATTCAACGATCATGGACCGGTAGACCAAGATTATTTTATGATTTATATCAGAAAAAATGGCGTTGCGCATGTGTTAATCAAAACGATGATGATGATGAAAATAATATTGATTATTGTGATCAACAACAACATCAATCCGGACCAAATTCAATTGGGATGCAATATTCTGATGATGATAACGATGATGACAAACAAGCGGCGACACCTGGTTGTCGTTTTAAACATTATGAAAATTGTGATCCAAAATCATTGGAATGTCCAATCACGTCATAAACGATTCCAAAACGATCCCAAACAGCAAACGAACAGTTATTTTGTGAAACAAAATTTGATTTTTATTTATTCATTTTTTATATTGAAAAAAACCAAACCAAACAACAAGAAAAAAAGTTTATTCGAAATATTTTTATTTTTATTTAAAATTTAAAATTTAATAATTTGAAAACAACAAAAAAAAACATTATGGTGATAAAAAAAAGGACAACCAATTGATTTCCGTTGATGTTTCTGTGTTGAATTTGTTTCTGTGTGGATGTGTTGGTGCATTATCGTTATCGTTATCGTTGAACATTTTGATTATAACATTAATAATAACAATTTGAAAATCAGAAATGAAAAAGAAAGAAAAAAAAAAGAAATTCAACTTGAGCAGCTAACAGAACAGAAAAAAAAATTTTAAAGAAAAAAAGAAAAAAACAAAATAAAAAATGAAATGAACAGTTTAGGGAACAAAAAAAAACACCTTAAGGGTTAAAAAAAAAATTCTAATGAAAAAAAAAAATTCTCTGCAATTTCCGTCTGTTTTTTTGTTTTTTGTTTCGTCTGTTATTGATCAATTGTGTGTGTGTGTGTGTGGGTGTGTCTTAACGGAAATACCCAACAAAAACAAGACTGATAAGATAAGATAAGTGTGGGCGTGTGGGCGTTTCATCATCATTATTATAATGATCATTATTAAAAAAATTGATGATGCTGATGATGAAAAGAAAGAAGAAAAAAAAATTACAATTTGAATGGCACTTGAATTCGAAAGTTTTTTTCAGTTTTCTTGTTTTTGTTTTCTGTTTTTTTGTTTGTTTGTTTGTGAATTGTGTATGTATTTACCTGTGCGTAAATGATTGGGGGTGTAGGCGTGGTTTACGGAGGGTGTGTGTGTGTTCTGTTTGATTTTGATTATTAATGGAAGCCAAAGAATTTGTAATTTGAAGGAATTTTTTTTTCGCAAGTGAAAAAAAAAATTCCATTGAATTTAGCTATTGCCAGCTGTACGCATTAAATGATGATTATTATTATGATGAGAATTAGGATGAGGATGATGATGATTATCATATGGATGATAACGATGATTATTATGTTGTGTCAATGTTGATGATGTTGTTGATGTTGATGTTATCGATGATGATGATGATGATCCATTAACAGTACCAACAGAATTCATTAGAGCAACATTACGTAAACCATTTAACGATGGATTACTGACCATTATGGTTTGTCGTTTTTCTTTTAATCCTATTGGATTTTATTTTATTTTTTGGGAAAAAAATAGAAAAAAATATTCGAAAATAGCAACAAAAAAAAATGGATTTTTTTCCCCCACAATTATTTGAGCCAGGGATGTTTCAATGTTAATTTTTGTTTTTTGAATTAGTAGTAGTAAGTAGTAGTAGTTGTTGTTGGTTAGAAATCCGCAAATAAAAAAAATTGGATGTTGATTGATTGATCGATCAAAGATGATTGGTTGTAAACAAAACAAAAAAAAATCGTTAGTTTCAATGAGAAAAAAAATGGACATTAACGATGACAAACATAAAGATTATATAATGATGATGATGATGATTATGGGAAGAATTTGGTTGTTGGTTTTTAGTGAATGAAGATGAAGAATTTTGTTTTAATATTTATAGAGAGAGTGAGAGAGAGTGAAATGGAATAAAAAAGAAAGAAAAAAAAGCAAGCATTAGTCATTTGAATTTATAAAAAAAAATTAAACATTTTGATTAATTAATTAACTTAAAAACTTAATTTTTTTTAATTTATAAAAAAAAGAATCAATAATTTTTGGGGTAAGTTTGTAAAAAGTATAAGTTTGAGTAAGTATAAGTGTGATGCAAGCAAATCTTGAAATCAAAAAGCCCATTCAAATACCCTTGGCTCAATGAATTACCAAATAAAACTTTGATTAAAAACATTGAAAATAATAATCGATTTGAAATAATTTTAATATTGAAAAAAAAACAGACAACAATAATATCATTATAATAATAATTACAATTACAAACAAACAAACAGAAGAAAAAATGAACATCAAAACATTTTTTTTAAAAAAAAGTTTCATCAACATTCACAGCAGAAAAAAAAATCTTTGGATTCATCTTAATCATCATCATCGAACCATGGATAAAATTGAGTATTTGGTTTTTTTAAAGGTAAAATAATATCGAAGAGGAAAATCGATGAAGAAAATCGATTTTCCCGTTGCTGTTATTATTGATTAGGTGGGCGTCTTACATTCACAGAGAGTGAGAGAGAGAGAGTGAGAGAGATTCATTATTTCAAATGATTTCTTTGGGCTAAAAAAAAAATCAAACAACAACAGCAACGATGCAAATGACATTCTTGTATGAAACTAACTAACAAACTAAATGAATGAATTTGACAGGTAAGGTACAATTTTGCACAAAAGAAAACAGGTGAAAAATGAATTTTCATTTCTTGATCAGACTTTTGGATTATTTGCCTGATTTTTGAGCTTTTTGAGCTGCCTTTTTTGAGAGAGAAAAAAAAGTAGAAAAAAAAAATTTGAAATTAAGTATATCATATTCGTATCTTGAAAACAAAACAGAAAAACCTGATTATCTGACCAGATTGATTTGAATAAAACAAAAAAACATTTTGGTTATAAAAATTCAAAAAAAAAGTAATAAAAAACGATCAATTTGAATTATAGGTCGCCAAACCAAACCAATCATTCAGAAAACTTGCAAACAAACAAAAACTAGAATAACTAAAATTCAGAAAAAACAAAAATTCAAATCGATCAAACAAAACATCAACTGGGACAAGAAATGAATCGAAATAAATAAAAAAACTAAATAAATTTTTCGATTTGCAATTTGTGAAAAAAATTGATCGATAAAAACAATGGAAACAAAACAAAAATGTTGATTATGAGGATTGCCATTTTGTTTGTTTGTTTGTCTGATCTGAATTGTTTTGTTTGTTTGGTTGTTTGTTTTTGGTTGTTGTGAATTTGTTTTTCTAAAAGCTAATTTCAGGTTTCCGAAACAAAAAACAAAATTTACAATCCATCATCATCCAAAAATGTAAATGTTTATCCTTACAAACTCTACTAAAAGTAAAAATCTTTCGTTTGTTTTGTTTTTTTTTCTTTCTTTTTTTTTGTAATTTTAAAAACTGAATTATAATTATAACATTTAAGATTTTTTAACTAATAAGTTGTTAACCCACCAGATGTGGTTGATGATGATGATGATGATGCTGATGATATTGTGGATGCGGCTGCTGCTGCTGCTGTTGATTGATCTGATTGCAGAATAGGCTGACCACCACCACCAACTGCTGCTGCTGCTGTTGCAACTGCATTTTGATAATCAAGTAATTGTGCAGCAGCTAATGATGCTGCATATTGATGATGAAATTCAGCAGCCGTTGTTGCATATTGATGCGGATGATGTGGATGTGTATGATGATTTAATGCAGATGGATGTACATTTGTTGTATATAATAATGTACCATCCGGTGTACTAGTTGCTGTTATTAATTGTGGTGGAAGTGATGCAGCAGCAGCAACAGCTGCTGCTTGCATTGCTGCTGCAGCATTTCCATTCAATAATGCTTGATGTGGATGATGAACCAATGATTGATGCGGTGATGGTGATGCGGCAGCTGTATGAGCAAATTGACGGGCTGTTGGTGGTGTACCGGTCAAAATAAGTGGTGCACCAATTGGTGATGGCTGATGATGATGATGATGATGATGACTTGAATGATGACCGGGTGTCAAAGGATGATGACGTTGAAGATGTGAATGTGGATGTGTAGCAGCAGCAGCTGCTGCTGCTGCTGCTGCTGCTAATGCCATCGGTAAAGAACCACCACCACCACCAGCAAGGTTTCCATTTCCATTATTGGCAAACAAACCTAATTGTTCAGGATCTAATCCCATATTTACTAAATGTTGTGCGGCAATTAGATTTGGTGATGTTGCTGTTGCAACAACATTATTATTGGCTGTAATTGGACAGAAAAAAAATCGATAATTTTTTTCTGAAAAATCAAAAGAAGACAAAAAAAAACTAACCAGAATTATTTCTTTGACCAGAATCACGATAAGTTCCATTAATAATGGCCAATTCCATTAGTTGTCGTTTTTTAAGCTCATCTTCACCTTCAGTCTTTAAAAAAAAAATGAAAAACAAAAAATTTGAATTCAATTTGTCAAGTGTAATAGATCACTTACAATTGGAACTAATAATTTTTTTACTTCTTCAATTGCACGTTCCATTTTTAATTGTGCACGATTTTCAGTATCTTCAACAGTAATCAATACATGTAATTTATCATTTAAATGTTCCCAATTTGGTTTACCACGATTTTGTTCTTCCTAATTATGTTTGAAGGAAAAAAATTTGTCAAATCAATCAATCAAATCAATGAAAAAAAACAACAACAAACCTTTTTTTTGTCACGCATTGAACCACGTCCACGTACCATAATTTTACAACCAGTTTCTTGTTCTAATTGTTTGGCTGTCATACCACGTGGTCCAAGTATTCTTCCAACAAAATTAAACTAGAATTTTGTAAATTAATTTTACTTTTAACAACCAAAAACAAAAAAAAACTTACATCAGGATGTTCATCAACAGGTACATAAACTTTTTCCATTTTATTTACAATCGAACTACCATCTGGTTCGGGTAATATTAATGGTTTATGTTCATCATTATTAATCTGAAATAATGAAGCTCGTACACGGGCAATTTCTGTTGATGTCGATGTCGATGTTGATGATAACAACAATGGATAAAAATTTGTATTGAACAGATAATACATTTGTGATTGAATCAATGGATTGATTGAGAGAGATAGAAAAAAAATAAAAGAAAATAAAAATGAAAGTTGCTGCTTGTGAGGATAATAATTTTGTTTTTTGGGAACGATCGATGATCAATTGATCAATTGATCAACAACAACAACAAAAAGATTGATTGATTGATAATCGGTGGGGGAAGAAAACAAGGGGAAAATTTTTTTTTTCGCACAACATAAAATTCTTGTGATGATGATGATACGGTAAGATAATGAATGAATGAATGTGGATAACAAAAAAAAATCATAAATCAATGCTGCCAATAATAACAACAACAACAACAACAACAACAACAAAAGAAAGATGTTAAGTTTTTTGTTGTTGTTGTTGTTCGGTTATTTTTAACCCAAACAGTTATCAGTTCATTGATATATATGTTGTCCGATACACTGATAATAATAATAATGATTTATTGTTAATAATAACCGAATCAAACAACAACAACAACAACAACTAAACAACAACAACAACCAAACAACAACAACAACAAGCATGCATTGATATTTCAAAAAAAAAAAAAGAAAAAACTTAATATCTTTCTTGATTACACACACAGAAAAAAAAGACCGAAAAAATTTATATACCGTGTTTCGCAAAGACGAAGAAGAAGAATTTCTTTCTTTTTTCCAATTTGATTGTCGATTTAGCTATTTTCTTTCTTTTCTTTTTTTGTATGAAATACTTTATTTTCATGTTTTTTTTTTTAAAAAAAAAAGTAAAGCTACCGGGTTTTGTTTCGTTTTCTACTGAATGATGATGTATGTATGTTCGTATATGTGCCAAATAATAAATCTTGAACATTCTCATTTTTCACATTTTAACCCGTTTTTTCTCGTTGTTGTTGTTTAGAGAATTTATTTTTCTCCCTGATGATGATGATGATGAAAAGAATCTTTAAATTTCATAGTGTCTGTATGTCTTGTGTGAAAGAATAAAATGACGACAACAACGACAAAAAATCTCTAATCCTTTACTTTCTCTCTCTCTCTCTCTCTCTCTCTCACACTGTCTTTCTCTGTGATTCTAATATTGATTGCATAGACATTTTTTTACAGTTTTGTCATCATCATATAATTGTCCTTTTCACTCAATTTACATAGTATGTTTGTGTTTGCAATGAAATGAATAGGATGAAATGAAATGAAAAAAATATATTCGTCATCAACGAGTTATTCAAGTGAATTAAAACAGCTAAAATAAACAGAATTTTTTTACTTACTTTTTTGCTTTCTTTCTTTTACTTTTTTCACTCGCTGGCAAACCACAATATTTTCTTGGTTGACAAAACAAAATGAATTTTTTTTTTTTTTTTTGGAAATAAAAAATGAAATCAACCACCCACACACACACACACACAATCAACAATGGATGAAATCAAATTCATTTTAGAAACAAAATTAAAAAACAAAACAGAAAATGATAATCAATTAATCTTTTTCTCAATGATTTAAGATTGTTTTGTCTTCCTCGGAAAACTATAACTACAGAATTTGATAATTCATTCATTCTGTTCATTCTGTTTAGTTTATTTAGGGAAACACATGCAGAAAAGAGTTAATTATTCACATTTGTCATCATCATCATTGTTTCTGTTTCTTTTTTTTTTTTGTTTCTTTTTGTTCATTTTAATTTCATTTTGAATGCAAAATGTAAAATTTTGCAAACACAGAATGCAGAAACACTTTGAATTTTTTTTTCTATTTTTTTTCGGTTGTTGATAATGTTGATGATGATAATCAATTCTGAATTTTGAAACAAATAAACTATTTTAACTTCTAACGATAATAATTCTATTTCTACCCAACCATTCCTTTCTTTTGCCCCTCCAGTCTGCAAAAATTCTTTTGTTTTGTCGCTTTTTTTCATTATTCATCATCATTGTTGCTTACATTGCACATTGAAAACAAATATTAAAGAAAAGAAAAGAAAAATTCTTTACTTCACTATGGTCGTTGTTGTTGTTGTCGAAAGAAAAAGTTAATTAATCATATTCATTCCATTCATCATCATCATCATCATCAAGAAGAAGAAAAAAAACGTCGAGACAAAAAAAAAAATAAAACAAATTGAGCGAAAGCGAGAAAAATAAACGCAAATCAGGCAATCGCATAATAATGCAACAACAAACAAACAAAAAAAAAAAAAAAAAAAAAAACATTATGTAATAATGAAATTCATACGAGGGGAAAAAAAGTAAAGATTTTATCACTTTTTTCTGGGGGGAAAGGAAAGATGGAAGATATATCAGAGAAAATTCAATCAATTTATTGATTTGATTTGATTGATTGATTGATTGACATCGATATTTTCGATTATAAAGATTTTTGAAAAAAAAATAATACCAATATGCGTGTATGGTGTTAAAATGTTTGTCTGTTTGTGTGGTTTTTTTTCCTTATTTGATTCTGTATTAGATTCTGTAGATTCTTAGTCAAACCGAGAAAAAAAATGTCGACATGGTTAACAACAACAACAACGATTCTTATATGATCGATGATGATGAATTAAATGTTTGAATTTGACATTTACACACCAGACACACAACAGAAAAAAGTGTTAAATTCAAATAACGACAAAAAAAAATGCTAAAACTTTTATGAATCGTTGTCGACTTATAGAAATCTCAATCTCAAAAAATGATTGAAAAAAAACCAAAATCCTTTATAGTCATGTTACAGCATATTTTTTTTTTTTTTTTTGTCAATTTTTTCATATTTCATGATTTTTTTTCTCCCTTTCAAAATTTACATCAGTTTTTTTCACACTCTTCCAATATTTTGACAAATGTCACATTTTTCAATGCAATCAACGAATTTTTTCGCACAAACATGCATCAAAAATATGAAAATTTAAACATTTAGATCATTTTTCATTTTAGTTTGAATGAAAAACCCGTAAAAAAAGCCGGTTATTATTATCATTTTATTTTTTCCTCTGTTTAACCCAAGTTTAAAAGTTTTTCACATAGTTTTATTATTTGTTTGCTTGTTTCACCTTGTTATTATCATTTTTCCCCTTTTTTCCCCTTTGAAAAATCAATAATCATCTGTATTGATGATTATTAGATTTAGCAAAACAAAATTAATTGAATTGGAATCAAATTATCATCATTATTAATCGATCTGAAACAAGTAAACAATTTGCGGTTTTTTTTAAATTTGCGGTTTCTCTTTTTCTTTAACTAATAAAATCGTGATCAAAAACAATCAAAATTGTTGATTATAGCTATTCTCGATTACAATTATCGGTTATCGGGAAAAAAGTGGAAACAAAACAGAAAAGAAAAAAATCGATATTTATTAATTTTTGGTCACTAAAAATATCAATCAATCGATCGATCGATCCCCGAAACATAAAAAAAATCTAAAAATAACAACAAAAACCGTTGAGGAAAACAAATTGAACCCAAAAACAAATTGAAATTTAAACGATAATGACGGCTATGGCTATGGCGATGGCAATGGCGACTACGGCGAAGAAAAAACAACAAAAACATCAACATAGAAGATTAATATGAATTTTGTTGTTTTTGTTTCTTTTTCTCTCCTCTCACCGAAAACTTTTCAAACATCTTGTTTAACAAGACCCGAAAAACAAAAACGAAAAAACAAATTATATGCTAATCCAAAATCATTGAATGTTTTTTGTTTTTTGTTTTCTCCGAATATGAAAATATTGAATTTGAAATGAAAATAAAAATAAAAAATATTTTTTCCAGTTGGCCAGATGTTCTTTTCTTGTTTAAAAAAAAAGTTTTCGTAAGGTTTTTTTTATTTATTAATAAAAAAAATATTTGTAAAAGTTTTTGGTAAAAGCGAAACATTTTTTGTTTGTAATTTTTTGTTTCTCTCGATAAAACTAGCACGCAAACATGGGATATATGGAACACAAGAGGAAAAATTCAATTTTCACCTTTGACGATGATAACGTGTGTGTGTGTGTGTCAGGGGGAAGAAATTTCCCGAAAAGAAGAAGAAAAAGTTTTTCTGGAAAAATGTTTTCTTTTTGTTTTCCTACCGGTCGGTTTGTAATCAAAATAATTGTATTTATTACAATCATCATTATCTATTTAATGATATTTTTGTTTTGTTTTTTGTTTCTGTTTGTTTCAGATACCCAGAAGAAGAAAAAAAAAATGTTATAAATTATGAATCTAGATTCTTAGAGAATCATCTATTCTTGATTGTTTGGAAAATTTTCAGTTTTTTTCTTTTTCAAACATGATCCGAATAATCATTATAATCGAAAGAAAAAAGAATGGAATATTCATTTCATTCGATTTGATTTTTTTTGATCTGCTTTGTTGTTTTTTTTCGAAGAAAAAGTACAAAAAAATCTTGGAAAATGTAATTTAGTAGATGAATGAATAAATGGCTGGCTGGTGTTTTAGTTTCTTCATTGATCTAAGGTAAAATATCATTTATGTTATGACATCCAATTAGATAAATCGAATCAAAAAAAAAAAGACGGAGAAAAGAAAAAATATACCCAGAAGAAGAAATAATAATAAAGTCTGAAATGATGATTTCTGGTTTCATTTTCAAATTGGGTGGATTTTTATTTTTGCTGTTTGTTGATTTCTAATCTTTTTTCATTCATTTATTTATTTATTTCATCTTGTCTTTTTGGGAGGTTTATTTTCAAAAAACAGGAAGAAAACATACAAACAGAATCACTTTACCACGTTAAAAACAACCAACGAAAAAGTCATTAATGTTAATGATGATATAGGGAATTAACGAACAAATGAACGAAAAAACATGAGAATCAATGAGAATCAAAGATAGAAGATTCGTTGGGGGGAAAAATTATTACCGAAAAACTTTCCCTTTCACAAATTCTCAATTGGTCAATATAATGTTGTATCGATGAATGAATGAATGAATGTTTCCTTATGTGTGTTTTGCTTGCTTACTTGCTTGATTTGATTTGATTGATTTGATTTAGTTTCTGTTTAGCTAGTTTTTAAGGATTGCATTCAAAATGGAAAATTCAATGTGTGCTTGGTTATCAAGTCAATTCAATCAATTGAATTGAATTGAATTGGTTGACACACTAAACACAAACACACACAGAACTTAAATCAAATTATCATCATCATTTTTTGCTTTTCACTATTTATTCAGCGATAAAAAAATAAACAAAGTAAACAACATTTCTGTTTTGTTTCTCTCTCTCTCACTGTCAAGATCACAAACATTTTACCCGAAAAACTAACCAAAATACCGACACATGAAAAAACGGTCTCCAGAGACGGTTTTCAAGTCATTTTTCCATTTTTTTTTCATTAAATTATTGAGCAAAAAGGCAAGAAGAAAAAAAGTAAAAGTTGTTGTTGTTGTTCATACCTGACCGGGTTTTACCGTTTTTCTTTTTTGCTTGCTTGGTGGCCGTTTTGATGAAAACGATTCTACCTTGTTTTTTTCCCATTATAATAATAATAATAATAATCTCGACAGTATGATGAATGAAATTCAAAATTAAAACTGAAAAAATAACAAACTGGATACAGTGGGGGAGAGAGAGAGATACAGAGGGGAGAGAGAATGAAATGTAATAACGGTTTTTCTTCAATTCTGTATGATGATGGCGGTGGCGGTTGTGGTTTTTCCATAGTAAATAAAGAAAAATTACACATCTAAAAAATTGAAAAAAATGATGATGATGATGATGATGGTCAAACAAACCAATAACGAAAAACTACCTGTCCAGGTAAATAAATGATAACGTTAAGAAAAGTTTTTTTTTCTTTTTCTTGGTTTCTTTTCAATATTTTTTTTTCCGTTTTTTTTCATTTTGATCAACCACAGAATCCACAGAATCCAGAATTGAATTGAATAAATAAAACATTTGATCAGCAAACGGAGAAAAAAAACCCGGACATATCCATCATATTTAGAATGAATGAAAAAGAAAAAAATTCTGATGAATAAATTTTTTATAAATCTTCATTGGAGAAAAAAAAAGCCAAACGATGCTTAAAATATTTTGCGTTGGAAGATTTACGTGTGTGTGTGCGTTCAAGTGTAATGACCATATTTGGTTAAACAATTTTGGTCAAACAAAAATCAATGTCGATTTTTTTATATTCAAAAACATCATTCATTCATTCATTCAATCGACCATGATGTAAAATTTTCCTCGAATACCAAACCAAAAAAAAAAAAAAAAAAAAAAATCATAAATTAATTAATTAAAATTCTGGAAATCGATAAAATGTTTTTTGCGTGAGCGTGTTTGTCGAATGGTAACGAATTCGGGCGTAATAAGCAATTATGTTTTGTTTTTGTTTGTAAATATGGTAGGATTGCAAGAAAGAAAGAAAATAACGTTTATCACAATGTGTGTGTAGGTGGTTGTTAAACTTTTTTCCTTTCTTTCTAATTTGATTTTGATTTCGACTACGTAAAACGTTAAGAAAAAAACGGAACTAAAATTTGTTGTTGTTTTTTTTACAATCGTTTAGCTGAATGAATGAATATAATGAAATTTTCTTTGATAAAAACATCACACCATTCATTCAGGTGAAAGCGTGTGTGAAAAAAGGACAACAAATATGTGAATGAAGTCAATCCTTTCATTTTTTACAAAAATGGTGACATAGATTCTGCTTGATGTTTTTTTTTGTTTGATCAAATTTTCAAAATAAAATTCAACTTGTTGATGGTTGGTTGACATGTTGTAAATGTTTGTTTTTTTTTGGCAGAAAAAAAATGTTTGATTGTTGTTGTTGTTGTTGACAAGTTTTGTATTTTAATAATTCATTCATTGAAACCCAAAGAAAAAAGAAACCCAAAAAACCCGAATAAAATAACCGACAAACCAAAAAAACAAAATGAAAAATTGTTTCAATTTTGCTGTGGGTCACACACAAACACACAAAACAAACAAACATGATAAGAATTTTTTTTTTTGGGTGGAAAACCAAAAACCCGAAAAAACCGAGAAAAACCGAAAGAGATATTCTTTTGCCAGAATACCGAAATTATTAATGATGATTGTAAAGAGAAAAAAGAAAAAAGAATTTCTTATTTCCCTCTGTTTCTCTCTCTTGGTGTTTATGAATGAATGAATTTTTTGTTTTTTTTGGTGAACCAAAAACCACAAGAATCACATAATCCAAAGTAACAGAAAAAAAAGTCACAATATTTTTGTTTTTTGTTTTGTTTTGTTTAATGAATTCTGGTTCTGTTGGTTTGTTTGCTTGTCTTTTTTGGTATGGTTTTCTATGGTTTTTTTTTTTGTCTTAAATGCTTTCCAAAAACAAAAGGAGAAGGCTTTATACTTTATTTTATAAAGTTTTTTTTGTTTTGTTTTGTTCACATCATCAACATAGGTCATCATTATATTTATGGTTGCTATTGTTTCATTTCTCTTCCTCTTTTACTCTTGAAATGATAATGGAAATAAGATTTATATTTTCCTTTTTTTTTCCTTTAAAATTTTCCTCTTTGTTTTTTTTTTTTGCTTGAATGTCCGAACAACAACCGAATAAAATGGTTTGACCCCGGCCAAATATTATTATTATTCATTTATGTTTCGTTCGAATAAAATATTGTTTCTTTTGCTGTTGTTGTTGTTGTTGTTGTTGTTTTTTAAAAAATACATAATCCAGCAAACCAACAACAACAACAACAACAACAACAACAAAAATAGAAATGAATTCAATTTTCAATGATCAGCAGTTTCTCTCACACACACAAACACACATTTTATTTACTTATGGAATCTTTCTTTTTTTTCGGTATTCTTGAAAAAACAACCAAAAAACTATCATTAGAAGAAATATGATATTGGCCGGGAAAAGATAAAGTACCAGATTTGAAAAAAAAGTCATCATCATCATCATGATGATGACTTTGATGCTTTCATTTCCTTAGTTATGCTTGTGTGTGTGTGTTGATCGGGTTATCTTAATTTACCGGGAAATTTTTTCATTTCATTTCATATTTTCATTTCTCATAAACTTTTTTTTTTTGCAGCAAAAATATGAAATATCTGAATTAAGGTCAAAACAAAAAAGTTGATGATGTGAAATTTGAATCCATTATGAATGATGTTTTTTTGGGTAAGCCGATGAAGGAGACATGGTTTACCGGGAAAATTTCTTTCTTTCGGTAAAAAAATTTTCCAGGAAAAACAAAAAAAAAATTCAACTCAATAATGATATTTGATATGGATTCGTGACAACAACAACAACAACAAGACCTTGATCTTTCCTCCACCGACAATATTCAATCAATAAAATAAATCACAAAAATCCAGAAAAAAAATGGGTAATGGAAATTCTTTTCCCGAAATCGTTGATTTCCTGTCAACATCATCACAACACATCATAGTCATCATAATTTCCATTATGACGAACATTTGAATGCTACGAACATCATGATATAACATACATCATCATGTTGTTGTTGTTGAAAAACTTTTATCTTTTATTTTTCGCTTTTTACTCTTTACTTTAACGAAAGCATTTTCTTTTTTTTCCTACAGATTCCATTAGAAAGAATATTCTTGCAAAGAAGAAACAAAAAACAGTAAAAAAAAGGGTTATATATGATGGATGAATTACGAATTGGATTGTCGATGAATGAATGAATGAAGCAGACATAAAAAGTTTCAAGAAAAGAAACTTTTCACTAACACACTTTCAATTCATTTTCTATCCCAAATATGATTTGAATGTGTTAGGAATTCTTTCTGTTTTTTCTTTAAATTTGCATCATATTCACTTTTTTTCTTCTAGAAGAAGAAAATGACTTAATAGATTCTTCAGTTGTTTTTTGCTTAGTAATTAAGAATTTCTATCAAAATTGATGAAATCAGATAAAAAAAACTATAAAGAATCCGGAATCATGGTAACAATAGGAAGAGAGAATGAGAAAAAAGGTGAAATTGATGAAACAATAAACTTTGTTTTGGCAGATTCATCATCATTGTTTTCTTTCTTTTTTTTTATAACAACAGAATCTTGATTCAAACAACAACAACAGAATATCAGTAGCAGCAAATGTCAATGACTTTATCCTTAACGTTATTATTATGTAATTATCGTTGTTGCTGAAGAAATTTTCAATAAGTTAATGAATAATAAGCTAAGCATTATTGTTTTATCATCATTTATAATGATGATGATGATGGAGATCATTATCAGTATTTTTTTGTTTCTTGACTATTTTAACCCCATCCTCGAAAAAAAACTATTAATAATTTCATTAAAATGTTATCAATTTAATAATCAATTATTCATGATGATAATTTATCATTGTTTTGATGATAAAATAATTTGATATTCGATTCTTGATTCTTTTTGCTTTTGAAAGAATGCTTCTGAAGAGAGAGACAAAAAATCAAGAATCAAGAATCAACAACAGAAATTTGTTTACGGAATTGAGAAATTCGTAAATGGAAAATGAACAAAATCAAATTTATAGCTGATAATTGAGTGGATGGATGGATGGATGGCTGGCTGGTGGTATGACATGAATAATAAATTTGATTCAAAAAATTTAACAATAAAAAAAATGAAAAAAGGGTTGACATTTTCGGGCACACACAGACAGACAGACAAATTTGAATTTTTGAATTTTTTGTTTCTTCACAAACATGAATCAAATACACATTTATCACATTATAATCATTGGGGAATTGGGTAAAACAGAAAAACAGAAACAAGCTGTCAACTTTGGAATTTTTTTTTTTTTTGAAAGTTTTTATTTTATTTCATTTGTTTCTACAATTGCTTCAATGTGGATGATGATGATTATGGAATTTTAAAATTTAAATTCCAGTTCGTTATGTTTTTTTCCGATTTAAAAGGAAAGAAAGAATATATTTTTTTCATTGTCAGTGAACAGTTGAAAAATTTCTTGAAATTTATTTTCCGGAAAATTTTCCGCCAAAAAAACTGCCGGTAAAAAAACAACGTTTTCTTCAACCGAAATAACGAAACGAACATTTCGTTAATGATGATGACAAATTTTTTTTGTTTTTCTCGGCTAGCAATAAAGAAAAATCTCGAAATTTCGAAATGATAAAATGTAAAAGTAAAAGTAAAACACCTACACAAATCGAAAAAGAAAATAAATAACCGAAAAAGAAAATAATGATGAATTTTCGTTTGAAATTGTAATCTTCTCCTTCGTCTTCGTTTTTTGTACAATTAAAAAACATAAAAAGATTGCAAAGAATTTTCTTTTAAAGAATTTCCTTCATTTCAAGTGTTTTTTTAACCCGTTTTTTCCTCTTAACTCATTTCCTAACCAAAAATTCCTATCTTTTAAGTTGTAAGAGAATAAATTCTTAATGATGTAAGTGAAAATTAAAAAAAATACGGAAATCAAATGAAATAAAGGAAAGAAAATCGATTGATTTTTTTTGGAACGAACAACACTTGTTGATGAGGGAAAAAAATTTCCAGGAAAAAATCCTTACGGGAAAATTTTTCTATTCTCCCGTTTGAATGACAGAATAACATGTCATACATATGATGACAAACACAAATCATTCACATCATCATCAGTATGACATTTCAATTTTCAATTTTTTAATAATAAAGAGGCTACCATATTTTTCTTTTCTTTTTGCTTAAACATGACATTAAAGATGTTGATGATGAACAAAAAAGAAAACTTGATGAAAGATTTCAAATAATTTTCATCATTAAATTCTCTACAAAATCTCCTGTCACAATATATGGTGAATATATGGTTTGTTTGTTTGTTTGTGATTTGTAACGATCCGTAAAACAAACACCCACATGTGTGTGTGGTTTTTTTTTAAAAAAAAAGAAAAAGATTTTTTCTTTTGAATTTTTTTCTTGAACAAAAAACTGACATTCAAAAGAAGGAAAAATCTTGTTTTTGAAAATTCATTGAAAGAAAATTTGTTCAATGTTATAACGAAACAAACAAAACAAACAAACAAAATTAACACATTTTTAATTTTCACATTAAGTGGGCCTCTTAAAAAGTTTTTTCTGGCCTAAAATTTTGGTTATTAAGAAAAATAATGATGATTATGAATGGAAAAACAAGAAAATATTCCAAAGTGAACAAATCAAGATCTATTCATAATGATAATGTCATTTTTTCTCTTGATTCTGGTGTTTTTTTTTCTTTTTGCATCTTTAATGGAACCAAACAAAATAAAAACAAACATTTTTTTTCAGTCCAGATTTAGTCAACAAAAACAAAAACAAAAACAAATCGTTTTCGTTTTGCAAAAATGAATGAAAATTCATTCATTTTGTCATTTTTGCATCTTCCTACTCAAAAAAAAATTATTCGTTAACATTGGACACACACACACACACACAAACAAACAAAATGAAAAACAAAAAAATGAAAACTTAATATGGTAATAATTAGAAAATTTCTATTTTTGGGATCATAAAAACAAACAAAAAATGACAAAAAACAAAATGGAAAACAAAATATGCATACACACGTGGTATGGTTGAATGAATTTTTTTGTTTGATCATTTTTTGTTTGTTTTAGATAAAATCTTATGGTGGATTAAATATGTATAGGGAGAGAAATTTTTGATTTGAATGAAATTTTTGACATTATAAATCCATTATCATTAGTCAATCAAAAATGATTTTTTTCTGTTGAAAATTCCAATAGAATCTAGGCTATTTTAACATCATCATCAAAAAAAATGGCTATCATTATTGTTTTGTGTTTAAATAGACACCAAATCACACTTTTGAAAACTCTTGTTGTATTTTTCTATACTAATTTTTTCTTCGTATGTCACGTGTGTGTGTGTGTAGTTCTAACACATCTTAATCAAACAAGAAGAAAAAATGAAGATATTTTGAAGATGTTTTCGCATTTGTCTTTCAAAAAAAAATGATGAATGCAAACAACAACAACAACAAGAGTTTTTCATTGATGAAAAAAAAACGAGTAGGACGTACACTTGACAAGAAACGAAAAAACATCAAGTATACTCCGGGAACATTTTTGACATTGTTAAGTTTGTTTTTGAAAAATTTTAAAAATTCAAAATTTTAAATTGACTTGTACGGAGTGTGTTATAAAGTTGCTGTTGTTTAATAATAAACTTTCATCTTAAAACCGAGAAAAAAAATGACATGTGACATGTCAATCAAAGCACAAAACAAACAAAACAAAAAAAATTGATTTTGATTTGTTCGATCACGTGCACCAGAAAAGAATCTAAAAATAGATCAAAATCATAAAATCATTCATATCCACCACAAAAATCAATCATTTTTATTTGAAGAAAACAAAACAAAAACAAAAACAAACTTACCAGCATCAATTAAACGATCTAAATGTAAAAATGTTCCTGGAAATGCTGCTAAACGTTGACGATCTTTTAATAATTGTTGTAAATATTCTGCCAATGAATGGACGGTTTGATGATTATTTTGTTGATTTTGTTGATTTTGTTGATTCAATGATGATGTGGTCGATGATAATCCATTTTGGCCATTATTATGACCATTATAATTAGATAATGATGATGATGATGAACTTTGTTGTGACATACAACTTGTAGCTGGACTATTTGGATTTTGATTATGATGATTACCATTTGACATTGAATTATTATGATAATCATCTGATTGATGATTCGATTGTTGTTGTTGTTGTTGATTATTATCAACAATTTTGTCATTTGATTCGGTCACTATAGCATCATTATTAATCAAATCACCATCACCATCACCATCAACATCATCATCATCAACAACATCATTATTATTATTATCATCATCAATCATAATCGATTGTGATTGTGATTCTAATGGTAATGATGATGATGATGATGATTCAACAATTGTAGTTTCATCATACATTGTTGTTGTATCTGTTGATGATTCGGCAGTTGCCATCATCGATGTTGTTGCGGTTGTTGTTGTTGTTGCGGTTGTTGATGTCGATGTTGATGTCAATGTTGATGATGTATCATCTTTTTTATTATTGGTCATTGTATTTTAAAAAGAAACAGTAAAAAATCACTTTAAATTCAATCACATCATTACATAATTATGAAAATAATAATTTCTATTTTGCATTTTTTGAAAATTATTCTGACCCATTACGGTTATACGTTTGTTTGTTTGTTTGTTTGTTTGTTTGTTTGATTGTTTGATGTTTGATGTCTGATGTTTTACGTTTGTTGGTTTGATGTTTTTTTTCGGTATTTGCTGTTTTGTTTTGTTTTTTTGATCTTATATCATTTCATATCCTATAAAATAAATCGCATCTTCATCATCATCATCATCATCATCATCATCATTGTCTAAATGTACATTGAGAATTGGAGAAAAAATTATTGAAGAAAAAAAAGCAGCCATTTTAAATTTGATTTCGTTTGAATTTTGTTTTTTTTTTTGGATTGGCCGATTCGATTTAAAAAAAGGTTTTATTTTTATTTTTTCTCTTTACAAAAACGAATGATGATGGCTATTTAGGATGGATATGATGATAATTTTGTTGTCGTCGTTGTTGTTGATGCTAATATATTGATGACGTTGGCGTCAAGGTTATCGATATATTCAATATTTGCAATAATAAATAAATAATTATCCTTCATTCATTCATTCATTCATGTGGTTAACAAAATAGAAGAAAAAGAAGTAAAAAACAAAATAATGAAAAATGTAAATGCAAAAAAATTAATCAAGAAAAAAAAGTGATTATTATTATTATTATTATTGATTTAATTTGATGATGGGAATCGATGTGAATTTGGAACTCTTGTATTTGGCGATCCTAATGATTTCATACACACAGTCAAATTGAAATGACAGAAAAATCAATCGAAACAATGCAAACACAATCACATCACAGCCGAAAAATTGATGCAAATCCTTATCAAATGGATAAAAAAACAACCGAAAACTCTGTATGAATGATATTCGAGAATGAATGAATGACTTTGGATGTTATTTTCGTTGTTGTTGCTGTCTCATTTTACTAATCATCATTGGATGATCATTGATGATTATGGTAGAAGCAATGAACAACAACAACAACTACACAAAAAGCTAAATCATAATTCACAAAAACAAACACGATTCATTCATTTCATATTTCAATGATAACAACATATCCATTATCAATGATTTGAAATCAACCAAACAAAGTGGATATTGGAAAAAAATATTTGAAAAATTTTGTCTGATAACATTCGATGTTGATGATAAAATTTGAATTTTTTTTCAACTTGGAAAACCCGAAAAAAATCGATTGATTGATCAATTATCGAAAGAATCTTCATTTAGATTTTTTTGCTGTTTTTGTTTTGTTTCTGTCGATGGGAGACATTGACAACAGCAAAACATTTTTTGTTTTCGAAATATTCATCATCGTAATTTGTTTTTTGGAATGAAATTTTTTGCTTTCTCGTTTTCGTAAACAAAATATTCAGATTATGTGGGTGGCTATAGCGTGTGTGTGTGTGTGTGTGGTGTGATTACTATATTTGGTCGATATTGACAACGGTTCGTTTTTTTTCAGTGAAAAAAAAATTTCGCAAAACATTCTTTCCAAATAATGATTTTTGTGACATTATTTACAGCCAGATTTCAGGAAATTTTCTCGAAAAATTGATGCTTTTTCAAACAAAAAATCTTTCTCGAAAAGATTACCAATAAAAAGTGATTGATTACAGAACCGAAAAAAAATGAAAAATCCCGGAAATCGAATCAATCGATTGATTACAAAACGCAGGAGAAGAAGAAGCAAATGATTATGATGATGATGATGTTAAATTTCAATTTTAATTTTTTCAAATTTTTTAAATCTTTCGCTTTCTCTCCTCTTACTAAATCTTTCTCTGATTTAAGGATAGGCTTTTTTCTAGAAGAAAAAAAACCAAATAACTAAAATATTGATTGCCAACAACAACAACAAATTATTCATGTGTGTAGGTTTTACTTTTAGAAAGCAAGCAGAAAAACGTGAATCTATCCAAAAACAAAGTTAGAAGAATCAAATTGAAAAAACTGTATAGTCATGTAGCCACAAATATTCAATATGAATAATTATCATTGATATATGGAGGTTAACAAGAAAAAATGATTGCCTTTTTGACAACAACGAAAAACGCTGTGGAAAACTAAACTAAACAGGTAAAATGAAAACAAAACAAAAAAAGGTATGATGATGACATTGCAATAACAACAATTTTGTTTGGTTTTTTTTTTTGTAATTATAGGTAGGCGTTTTATTTCAACCAAAAACAACAACAAACGAAAAAATTGCTTCTGGTTTTAATGATTAAAACGGGATTTTTTTGGGTATTCAATATTCTATTACAGGGATGGCCAAAACTGTATCGATATTCATTGAATTGCTGAAAACCAATGACAAATCTTTAATAATAAATCTTATATTTCATTTTCTGTAGCATCATTTATTGGATTTTTCTTTTGCTTTTTCTTTCCATTTGTGATATATTTCATACAGAAAAATCAAAAATCATCATCATCATCATCATATTCATAACTGAAAGAAATTGAAAGGAAAAAATGTACTGTAATGTAATGAAATGTATACTGTATTTTTCCATTCATTCATTCATTCATTCGATAATGAACAGGATCTGTATATGTGTATGTATGTATGTGGATAGCCCATTAACAAATGAAGTGGAAAAGTAAATAATAATAATAATAAAAAGTGAACATAAACCAAAGAAGAAGAAGAAGAGAAGAAGAGAAAAATCATTTTGTTCATCAAAGTTAGTTAGTTCCGATCCAGTATGGATAAAGATAATAATAATAATGATGATCAGAAAAACCAAACTAAACTAACTAACTAAACTAAACTAATGAATCAAATTAATATGAAACATTTTCACCAGAAAAATAAAAAAAAACATTATCATCTTTACTAAACATAGACAGACAGACAGACAGACAGAAAAAAAACTTTGTGAATAGCGGGATTGTAGAGAAAGAAAGATAGAGAGAGATGTGTTTTTTACTTGATGATATTTGTTGACTTTTGACTTGGGAAACAAATTCAAACAAAACAGAAAAAACTTTTTATCCAATGTTTCCACAAATATCTTCTTCTTCTTCTTCGTGGTCGTTGTTTTCGTTTTCACCGATAATTTTGTATCAATTAAATCAGACAAACAGAGAAACAGAGAGAGAAAAACCCATCTAATGAAAGATTGAAAATTAAATTGAACAAACAAACAAACAAACAAACAGTAAATTAATAATGATAATAATGATGATGATGTTTTATCATTTTCTCTGGCTATCATCATCATCATCTCTGTTGTTTTGGGGGGCAACCAGAAATAAGAAAGAAAAAAAATCATTTCCAATTTTTGCCGCAAACAAAAAAAAACCAAAAAGAAAAGAAAGAATGAAATTCCTTTTCGTTATTCTAACCTCTAATTTGTTGTTGTTGTTGTTTTGTTTTCCAGTTTTGTCCAGAATAAGATGTTTTCATCAACAACAACAACAGAATGACAACAACAACAACAAACGAACAAAACAATAATCATGAGACAAAAAAAACAAAACTCGAAACAAAGAATGTAATAATCAAAATTGAATTGAATTGAACGAAATTGATTAAGTTATTCTATGTCTTGTTCTGGGGTTTTTTTTGCCACAAAAATGTTTTTTTGTATGTTTCCAAAGAAATGGAATTTCCAATTCTATTTCTGGTTCCACACACACTGTGTGTGTCCAACTAATCGAAAAAAAACATGAAGAAAAAAAAAGTAAAAATAGAATCCACAATGTACCTCGCGAATGACGATTTGTTCGTTGATGAAAATTCCAAATGACAAAACAAAACAACAAAATTGAAAATGACAAAACATTTTTATTTTTATCGAAAAAATGTTTTTCATGTTTCTGTTGTTGTAACAATTCAAGTATAAAACCTGTGAGAAGAAAAAAAAACACAGGATTCCAGATAAACGTTTTTATTTATTGAATGAAATGAACGAAAATTAAATTCAATAAGTTTTTCAAGCAAGAAAAAAAAGGTTTATCGAGAAAAAACAGTAAGAAGAAATTTAATTTCAAAAAGAAAAAAAAAGAAAAATTCATTTCAATCAAAAAAAAAAAAGAAACAGAATTCATATTGTCATTTGATGATTGAACCAAACTTTCGTTCGGATATTAAGTTTTGTTTTGTTTTTGTTGTTGAAAAACTTCAATAACTTTGTAGCCAAAAAACATTATTTCAATTTTTTAATCACCATCATCATTATTATCAATTTGGTTGATCATCAAACGATTCTGGAACAAAAAAAATTCTGTAGAATCTACCCCACCAAAAGAAAAAAATCCATAAATATTCCGTCCATAATAACCGAATTCTTCTTCTTTTCGCTATCTTGGTTTTTCCGTTTGTTCGTTAGTTTAAGAAATAAATCTTTATCTTTCCTCATTTCCTTTTACTTAACCCCATTCTACCGACTCATTATATTCTTCATCACCCTAGTCATTTTACCGACATTCTCTCACCGAAATTTCCCCCCCACCAAAAAAAATGTCATTCGGTTTCGTTTTTGCTCCATCGAATTCTTATTCAGTCAAAAATAATAATAATGTAACCAACGAAAACGAAGAAAGTTTTTTGAAAATTTAATTAATTAAATTACATATTCGACAGAGAGAGAAAAAGAAAAAAAAATTGATTCCTGTTCGCTTGATTCCTGTTCACCGTCTTCATTTTTTTCATTGAATTATCATTATCACCGTCATTATATTGATGTTTTGGAAGGAAGTTTGAGGGGGAAGGAATAGAGAAATTCCATTTCAAAAATTGAAAATTTTTTTCAAAAAATGATTCATCGATGCGAAAATTATCATCTACATCATCATCATCTTTTTTGCAACACAGCGAAAAAAAAGAAAAACTTTTTTCAAAATCAAAAGAAAATTATCATATTTGATGATGATGATTAAAATCAATAAACCCTTTCTTTTGAAATTATTGAATATTTTGGAAATTTAATTTTCACCTTCTTGATTCTCGATTCTTGATTCTTGATAAAAACAAGATTTCTAATTAAAGTAATTGGTTTTTTTTGCTCTCTCTCTCTCTCTCTCTCTCTCTCTCTCTCTATGGCAAAAATATTGATTGAAATCAATTGAAATGATAGGTAATTTGAGTGCAACCGACAAACAAACAACAGTATATTACATAATCATCCGAAAAAAAACAAATCAAAAGTTTTTTTTCCATATATGCACTATAGAGAAATGAATTAGAAGAAGAAAATATATGGAAAAAAAACAATGAAATTCCAATTCCAATGATGCATAAACATTATACACATATACATTCATTATGGAAAGGAATTTTTGTTTGTTTTTCTTTATGGAATCTTTTTTTGGTTTGGGTTTTTCATTCTGTTTTTTTTCTGTTGTTTTGATGATGACCTTTTTTTTTAATCGAATTGGATACCCATCCACCCTCAAAACAAAACAAAAAAAAAACGATCCAAAAAAAAATGTTTGTTGTTGCTGTTTTTTGTTGTTAAAAAAAAGTTTAAAATCAAGTGACGTCAATATTTGTTTCAGACTTTATTTATATGGGAAAAAAGCTGCCTTCAAGCGTTATTCTTCGATCAACAATAATGATGATGATTACATACACAAGCAGACAAGAAAAACATTAATGTAGTCAAAGAATTTAGAAAAAAAATACAATTTTCTCCCCCCCAACAGTTCAATAATTCATAAAATTTTCAAAGTTATTTATTTATCGATTTTTTTTGTTAACTCTTTTGTTGTTGTCGATGATATCAAATGTTTTGTTGTTGTTGTTGTTGTTTTTTTTTGACACCAAAAGCAATATCAAAACAAAAAAAAAAACTTATTTCGGTAAAATGATACGGATTAGTTTTTACTTTTTTTTTCTTCATCACTTCCTACAAGGAATATGATATCATAATGATGATGATGATGATGATGTTAAGGGAAATTCCCGAGAAATCAAATCAAATAACAACAAAGATTGACGAAAAAGTTTCCCGCAAAAAAAATGATGATCAATCATAAAACGAATGGAAAGCTTCACTCATTTATAATTCAGGGACATTCAAAAAAATCATAATTATTCATTGAAAAAAATAATAATAATGATGAATATTCATCATTTGATCAATTAATTAACTTAATTTAATTAATTTAATTTAATTATTCAAATAAAAGGATTGGCTTTATTGGAAACAAATGAATTATCATTATAATCAATATGGAAATTGTATATCGGTTTGTTTGTTTGAAATTTGAAAAAGAAAAAACAAACCAATATAGAAACAACGTATCAAAAAATCCATCGTTTTTCCACAAAATCCACACTATTATTATTATTATTACTTAACATCAATATGTTATATATGCAAATGAATGATGAAATGTAATAAAAATGATGATGATGATTTTGATGATGAAAATTGATGCGGCCCTTTTTTCCCCTATCTATCTATATCTATCTATCGAGCTTGTTTGTTCATTCATCATATGAGAAATGAATGATTAACTAACAAGAAACAACAAATCTCCTTTTGAACATATCCATTGGTCCAAACGATGATGATGGCCATGTTTGATTTGATTTTTTGTTTTTTCTTCAACGTATTGATGTCAAAACAGAAAAACATCGTGCATTGAAATCTCCCTTACATCCAGAAGAAAAAAAACGATTTCATTTTGGCTAATTTTTCTTTTCACTTGATTTTTTCTGTTACATGATTTAAGTCTGAAAGTCGAATAGATTGAAATGTAACGAAATTGAAATGCGACGAAACGAAATACATTACCCGTGATAACGAATAAGGAGTGAGAGTGAGAAAAGAGAGAGAAAAGTGAGAAACAACAACAACAAATGTATCCTTCCTGGATAAATCAGTTTGTCGATTGATTTTTGATTTTAAATAATTTATTTCGATACAAAAAAAAACAGAAAAATTTCATAAATTTTGGGTGCGAAAAACAAACGAAAACTTTTTTTTATTGAAAAATCCGAATATCGGTAATAATAATATTATTATTAGCTTATAAACTTATCAGCTTTATCCGAAAACAAAATCAATCAATCAATCAATCAATCAATCGATCGATAAATCGAATTGAATCAATAATCAATTTTGTTTGGATTCGATTAATTCACAAGCTTATTAATTAATAAAAACCATTCGTTTCTCTCTCCATCTATCTACCTCTCTCTCTCTCTCTCTCTCTCTCTCTCTCTCTCTCTCTCATTGAATTTCTTCTTCGTTATCATCCTTATATTACTTTATACAACAACAAGAACGAAGAAACAGAAAAATATCCGATTAATTTGATGATCCTCTTCGTATTCGTTGTTGTCGACCGAAACAAATCGATTATTATTATTATGATGATTATGATTATGGGAACATCCAACCAACCAACAAAACAAAACAAAAAACAAATTCAGCAACGAAAAAAGATAATGCACGAAACAGAAACAGAGAAAAAAAAATTAACATTATTATTATCATCGTTGTTGTTGTAAGAGGCAAAGTAATAATTTTTTCGTTGTTTTGCTTTTCTCTATATCCCGGTAAATCAAAAATTGATCCTAAAACGAAATTGATTGCAAAGAAAAAAAATCGATCCGGATCGATTCAAATTCAAATTTATCCGTTGCTGTTGATGTTCGATTTCTTTTTCCCCGCACAACATTCAAGTAATAATTTATTCAAATACAAAGAAACGAAAAAATTAATAAAAATAACTGGAAAAAAAAAGTTTTCGTATCGATCTGCCAAGCAAAAAAAATTGAATAATGGAAAGGTTTTCTCCTTTCACTGACTTTTAATCTTTCTTTTTCTTTCATTTCTTCTTTCCGAAATCAAAAAAACAAAACAAAACAAAAATTAATTTTCTGTGAAATTCACGAAAAAGACAAATCACGAATCAGTATGATGATGATGATGATTGACAAATTGTGAAATTGAAATGAGAAATTTTGTTCAATCATCATCAACAACATTTGCATCCTGCAAAGAAAATCATCAAACATGATGAACAATGATGATTTTTTGGTTGGATAATAAAAACAAAACAAAAACAGAAAAAAAAAGAAGAAATTTCAATTGAATTTTACAAAATAATGTCATAAGAGAATCATCATGGAACAAATTGAATAAAACAATCAAAACGCAAAACGCGTGTCCGAATTTGGATAAAGAAATGACCTGTGTCCATAAGTGACAAGTTTTCATCTTTGATTTTTGAAATGAAAAGCTTTTTTTCAACCACATTTTCAATAGAATCAATCAATCAATATTGAATTTTTCTTTAATCTTTTCAAACAAAAAATCCTCGAAAAAAAAATTATCCGGGATTGAAACGAAGAAGAAGAAAAACGAAAATGTTTTTCGTTTTTTTAAATGATGAAAAATGATCCATAATTCATGAATGTAAACGAAGAAGATTTTCCAAATTTCATTTTTATTTATGTAAAGGATTTTTTTATTTCATTTTTTTCTGCTAAACTGCATGATGAAAATTTCATAATAATCATCACGATCATCATGACAGGAAGCTAAAATCATACAGTGTATAACCACCACCATCATCATCGTGAAAATCAAACACCACGAACAAGTTTTTTGATAGACCAAAGGAAAACAAAAAAACATTTTGAAATTCTGAATATCAACCAGAAACAAAACGAAACAAAAACAAAAAACCAGTGTGAACGACATTCTATTATGATTTGATTTTATTGATGGTGGTAGTGAATGATGGGTTAAAAGAATGTAAAAGTTGTATAAAAAAATATACCGTACCTTTTTTTTAATTCGTTGTGGAAAAATTTCTTTTAAATTAACACGAAAAAAATTCAATTCTACAAACAAACAAACAAACCACACACATAAACACTAACAAAAAACTGTGTGAAGATCATAGGAAAAAAAACCCACAAAAGATCCATGTGGTTATTCTTTTTCATTTTTTTGTCAGCAAACAAACATGAAAAACATGATGATTATCCCATATGATTTGAACAAATAATTTTCATTCATTTTTTACCCGAAAAAACAAGTGATAAGTAGCGGTTGTTGTTGTTTGTCACTTTTGTTGTTGTTGTCGATCTGAATGAAAATGTTGTTGATTTTGTTGTTGTTATTATGAAAATTTTGGATTTTCTTTTTGGCTTGTTAAATCCAAAAACAAAAAATCAAATTAATAATTGGAAGAATAGTGGTAGCAGCAGTAGTTTGAAAATGAGAAAATAAGAAAGTTAAGTTGATCAACAACCAACAACCACGATTGAAATGAAATGAATGAATCTTATGTGTGTGCGATTTCAAAGAAATAAGGCATTTTTTCTTTTTGCATGCTAAAGATGTTGTCGATGTTTAGCGAATGAAAAGAAGAAAAAAAAACTGTTGCATTGTTGGATGCGGCTGAAAAAACAAAAATCTGATGATGTGATGTGATGTGTTTGCTGTTTCTTGATCGAATGATCGAATGAATGAATGAATGAATGAAAAGTTAGCTAAAGAGAGAGAGAAAAAAGAAAGAAGAAGTAAAAGATAGTGAAAGAATGAATGAATGAATGAATACAGGCAAGCAAGCAAAAGAAAAACAGGAATGTTAAAAGATGTTTAAGATGCTAGTTGTAGATTAAAATTATGATGGACCCTGAACAAAATTCAATCTCGGGGGGGAAGAAGATGGAGGGGAAATTTTTCTTCTTTTTTTTGTAGAAGGAAAAAAATGACGAACGAAAGAAGGAAAGATGAAGAGAACAACAAACATAAAGATGAAAAGAAAAATTCATAAAGATTATGTAATCTTGATTTGTTCATACACACACACATCGTACACCGAAAGGAAATGAAGATGGAGAGAGAGGAAAAAACAACATTTGAAAATAAGGAAATTTCAAAACAAGAAGAAACGAATAGCCAACGGCAGCTACTGTGAATGAAATTAAAAAATTTTTTTTGATTTTTTGATTTTTTATCGATAAAACAAAACAAAACAAAAAAAAACTTATTGATCAAAAATCAATGATATTTTGAATTTTCATTTTTCAAATTTTTCATGTAAAAACGCGCGCTCGCTTGTTTTGATATTGATATATGGTACATTTGGCTAGCAAGCCAGCCAAATGACTGAATTTTTTTGTTTTGTTTTGTTTGTTGCCCGTACATTTTTTATCTGTTTGTTTGGTTTTTCGGGAATTTTTTTTTGGAATTCTCAAGATACCGTTATATAACAACAAACATGGTGGAACCTCAAACACTGAAAAAAACATGGTTATTTTTTTTCTTCTTCATCAATTCCGATTTGGAACAGAACATTTTTTTTTGGATAAACAATGCACGCATGTCTGTTATCATAATGCTATATATAACGTAAGGTTAAATATCAGGTGAAATATTTGAAACAACTATATATAGTTCAGTTAGGTTAGGTTGAATGTCTATGGAAGTAAAAATAATTTTTACCTGAAAAATTGAAATTTTAATTCATAGAGTTTGCCATCTATCGATTGAAATTCGTATTATTCGCTTTGTTTGGAGTTTGCTCTGTTTTGTTTTGTTTTGTTTTTTGTTTTTTTTTTTGGTGTTCGATTTTTGTTTTGTTTTGATGATGGTCTGGACAATTTTCCTGATCCATTTTACTGGACTAAAGATTATTATTTTGAATGCGGCGATAGTGGTATCGGGAGCTTACTAATTACGATAATTACTAATTTTACCGACATTTTTTTATCTTTGATATTTACAATCTTTTTTTTTCGTTTTTTTCAAATCCAAATGCAATATTGACAAATCATTTATTTAATAATTATCGAAAAATAATGTAACGAAGAATACTCATTCAATAAAATTACAAAATGTTTTAATATGGTTACGAAAAGAAATAGTACAAAATTCTACCGAAAAAATAATAATACTCGACAAACAAAATTTAACTAAACAAAATTTACTCAAAAATTCCTGAATTCTTCTGTTTTTTGTTTCTGGTGCAATATCAATCAATTTTTTTCAAAAAGAATGAATAAATCACAAAATAATTCCACCACTATCGCCGTTGCTGATATTGAAACAAAACCAATTAGGTATGAATATTTCTTTTCATTGATAATATTTTGATTTTTTGTTTTGTTTTGTTTTTTTACTTAAAAGTCCATCAAAACGATTTCGTCATTTACAAAAAGATCATGTTATATCGAATAAACAAAATAAACGAACTAATTATCGTCATTTATTTGGTTGTGATTCAGATTTTCATTCAAATTTGAATAATGAAAATAATTGTTCATCATCATCATCATCATTATCGAATCAGATGAAAATTTTGGATAAAACATTAATCAAATGTATTGGTAAAAAACATACAAAATGGTTATGTCAAAATTGTCAATTTCAACAAAATTTATCAACATATTCTGAATGTGCAAATTGTGGACAACAAAAATCTATTAAAAATAAATCAAATAAATTTGATAATGATCGAAATTCATCAATACATCAATCATCATCAAGAAATCATCAATTTGATTGTTTGGATAAACGTTCACATGGTCATGCTAATGTACCGGTTATTAATCATAATAAAAAATGGCGTATACTATTTCGATTATTATCGGATGATTTAAATTTTCCACCATCATCATCATCAACAACAACAACAACAACAACCAGTACATTAAGTAATTTTGCAAGTATACTTGTAGATATGGCTAAATCAACTACAGCTAAAAATTGGAAACGAAATTTGGATTTAAGTTCTAGCCATTATTATTATTCGAATCATAATGATGATGATAAAAATCTTAAGACTGATCAAAATAATAATAATGAAAAACCTGAATATTATTATAGTCAAACTGATCTATATACATATTTACAAACAACATTAGGCTGTGATGTTAGTGGTGGTGGTGGTGGTGGTGGTGGTGGTGGTAATAAACGTTTGATAAAAATACGACATACTAATAATAATAATAATAATATAGATAAATATCGTAATTGGAAATGTAAAATATGTCATTATCAATATAATGTAAAAACATCTTATTATTGTTATATTTGTCATACGGAACATAATGGTTTAGAAAAACAATCAGCAACTAAACAATTATTAAGACAAATGGTTAAAAATTCAAAATTTTGGGCCCGGATTAATATTGAATCTTCACCAATGACCAATGTTGATCAAAATGAACAACCATCAATAACTTTAGATTATTTACATCATAACGATAATAATAATATAGTTTCAAAAAGTAGTACATTATGTTATAATATTAATCGTAGCCAAGAAGAAGAAAAAGATGATTTTGAAAATAACAATAGTGATTCCGATGAATCAAATAAGAATTTTGATCACTATAATGATGATAATCATGAAGATGATAATGAAAATGATTCATCATCAATATCATCATCCACATCATCAACATCAACAATTTCATCATTCATTTCGGAATCAACATCAGCAAATAATCTATATGTTTGTATGAATAATTTTAAAATTCAAGAACAAAATGATAATGTTGGTAATCAACAAACAACATGGCAATGTATTAAATGTACATTGATCAATAATGATGAACAACAATTTTGTTCAGTATGTGGTGGTTCAAGATTAAATAGTGTTGAATCGGAATCTAAAACGGATAAAACGAATGTTATCAATCCTTTGGCTACCTATAATAAATTTGTAACAACAACTATAAATCAACAACAACAACAACAACAACAATGGACATGTATCAAATGTACATTACGTAATTCTATTGATAATGATTCGATATGTGCTGCATGTGGTTATCCACAATCATCATCATCATCATCTATACAAAATCCTTGTTCATCACAATCATCACAAACAACACGTAGACGTGATCTAACACGTCGTAATCGATCACATTGGGAATGTTCCGCATGTACATATCTAAATTCATCGGATAGATTTTCTTGTGAAATTTGTCATCAAGGTAGATGTGTTTTAACATTAAAACCTATAAATCTATCAACATCATCTACGACAACAAATGATAAATCATCGGAAATTTTGGCCGAATCGGAAAAATCATCATTGCAAGATGAAACACTTTGTCATGGTGAAAGTGAATTAATGGAAACATTAAGAAGAATTGAAGAAAGTGAATCACGACGATTATGGCATAGTATTGTACAATTTTGTTTAAATAATCATATGCAATTTGTTGATGATTCATTTCCACCATCGGATCAATCACTTTATCATCATATACAACCGATATCATTGACAACAAATGCAGCTATAAATACATTACGATTGAATACTGGTCCAGTACAATGGTTAAGACCACATCAAATTCAAAGTGATATAAGTAGTTCACAAGTTCGTTGGGCAGTATTTCGTACACCATTACCATCGGATATTCTTCAAGGTGTTCTTGGTAATTGTTGGTTTTTATCAGCATTAGCTGTATTAGCTGAACGTTCAGAATTAGTTGAACGTGTTATGATTACTAGAGAAATTTGTACACAAGGTGTTTATCAAGTACGATTATGTAAAGATGGTCAATGGAAAACTGTTTTAGTTGATGATCTATTACCTTGTAATCTTAAAGGACAATTAGTTTATTCACAAGCAAAACGTAATCAATTATGGATACCATTAATTGAAAAAGCAATGGCAAAATTACATGGTTGTTATGAAGCACTTGGTTCAGGTAGATCAATTGAAGGTCTATCAGCATTAACTGGTGCACCATGTGAAAGTATTTCATTACAAAATCCAAAATCTGGAATCGGACAACAACAATTATCACATAATGAACAAATTGATTATGATTTTATTTGGGCACAATTACTTAGTTCAAGAGCTGCTGGTTTTTTAATGGGTGCATCATGTGGTGGTGGTAATATGCAAGTAAATGAATCAGATTATCATACAGTTGGTCTTAGACCAAGACATGCATATTCAGTATTGGATGTTCGTAATATTGATAGTTTACGTTTAGTACGTTTACGTAATCCATGGGGACATTTTGCATGGAATGGTGATTGGTCTGATCATTCATCATTATGGACAAGAAAACTACGTGAACAATTATTACCACATGGTGAATCGGAAGGTGTTTTTTGGATTGCTTATGTTGATCTACTTAAATATTTTGATAGTATTGATATATGTAAAATACGTAATGATTGGAATGAAATACGATTACAAGGTGTATTACCACCAAATGCATTCGATATTGATAATATTCCTGTTGTTTTATTAACTGTTTCTGAACCAACTGAAATTGAATTGAATTTATTTCAAGAAGGACATCGTCAATCACATCTTCAACAACAGCAGCAACATCAACAACAAGATTGGAAACGTGAATCATCATCTATACGTCGTAATGCACCATTAGATTTATGTGTTGTTTTATTTAAACATAATACTGATAATAATGATAATAATGATGAACAAAAACAACAATCCAATAATGATGATATTAATTTATCAACAATATCGATGGGTTCATTAGTTGCACATAGTAAAAGACAAATTCGTTGTTTTGTTGGTTGTCATGCTATACTAGAAAAAGGTATCTATACTGTTATGTGTTTGGCATTTAATCATTGGAATACAAGTAAGTTTATTTATTTTAGTTTGAATTTTTAATAATTATATTTTTCTATTTCAAAAAAAAAAAAAATTATAGAAATTGTATCATTTAGTCATTATCCAAAATTTTTACTAGCAATACATAGTTCAAAACGTCTTTCAGTTGAAACAATTACTGGACCACCATTTGTATTGGCCGATACAATTATTCGTTTAACAATGGAACGTGGACAACGTCATGAGGTTTGTCAATTGATTCTTTCTTTCTGTGTTTTATGATCATCTTATAATTAACCCTTTTTTTCAAAAAATATATTATAGGGTCGTGAAGGTATGACTGCATATTATCTAACAAAAGGTTGGGCAGGTTTAGTTGTTGTTGTTGAAAATCGTTTTGGTGATCGTTGTGTACAAGTTATTTGTGATTGTACCGATAGTGTTAATGTTGTTTCAACACGTTCAACATTACGTACAATTGATTCAATACCACCACAACATCGGTAAGTTGATTGATTGAATGAATGGATTAAAATGAATAAATATTCTCATTGAATTTTATAATTAAGGCAAGTGGTTATTGTTCTAACACAATTGGATGGAAGTGGTGGATTTTCAATTGCACATCGTCTTACACATCGTTTATCATATTCAAGTGGATTACATGATTGGGGACCATTCGGTACAAATCATGTACCATCGATTGATCGTTTTATGTATGGATTACATGCACCACGTCCTATATCTTGAAAAAAAAGGAAAAGATTTAATATAAAAATCGAAATCTATCATAATGATGGCAGCTCAAATAATAATTTTAAAAAAAAAAATCTATTAAATTTCCAAATTTAATAATTGTAAAATGAAATAAAAAAATTTCAAAAAACTATTTTTACACATTTACAATCAACTTTTTGGGTGTAAATATCCAACAAATTCAAAAAACTATATCTACTCAATAGTGATGACAATGATGACATAAGCTAATTTTTTTTCTGTTGTTGTTGTATGCGTTTTTGCAATATTTACTTACCTTGTTCAAATGTAAATGTGAAAAAGATTTAAAAAAAAAAAATTATAATGATGCAATTGAAAGTCAATTCAATCCAATGAATGATTGAAATTTAATTTTTTTTTCTCTCTCTCTCCGTGTATATAAACCTTTCACACATTTACCTTTTCATCATTTCAATTCAGCTGCCTAATTTTATTTTTTTGAAGATTTTATTTTTTTTTGAAGATTTCCTTTATAACAAATATTTTAATCATGGAATTTCCAGATCTTGGTAAACATTGTGCACTTAAAGATTGTAATCGTCTTGGTGAGTTGAATTTTTTTCTTTAAATCAATCCATTTTTTCTTATTATAGTCAATTTTTTTTATTAAAAATCTCTAGATTTTCTTCCGATAAAATGTTCAGCATGTTCAAAAATTTATTGTTCCGAACATTATATGTATCAAACACATAAATGTGAATCAAATCCATTTGAACAAGATCATCAGGTACCAATTTGTCCAATATGTGATCGTCCAGTATCATTAAAATTTGGTGAATCATTAGATGAAAAAGTTAGTGAACATATTGATCGTAATTGTGATGGTGGTCAAACAAATACGAAAAAAACTGTTTATAAAAATCGTTGTTCAGTTGATGGCTGTAGACAAAAAGAATTGATTAAACTTGAATGTAATCAATGTGGTTTAAATCATTGTTTAAGACATCGTCATCCAACCGATCATGATTGTAATGGACGTAATAATAATAACAATAAAACCAGATCAATTCATCCATTAGTGGCTAAATATGATAATCAAAATAATTCAACAACAACAATCAAATCACCAATAAATATTCCACAATCATTGAATTCATTTACACAGAAAAGTCTTTCGACTATTGATCAGATTCGGACAAATGTTGTACGAACATTTCAACGAAATCCAATCACTACGAATAATTCCAATACTGTTCCAGCATCTGTAACAATCAATTCGAATATTAATCATTTACAGGGTGATCTTACGGAAGAAGAAGCATTAAATATTGCAATTGCTGAATCACTTTCAACTAATACAGCTACAACTCAACAACAACAACAACAGCAATCAACAAACAATCGTAGTCAGGAAAATTGTAAAATTTTTTAAAATATTTTGGATTTGTTTTTATCGAAATGAAATAAAAAAATTATTAAATTGAAAAATTTTGGTTTTTGCAAAAATTTTCATGTTTATAGGTTGATGATGATGATGATGTACTTGCGCTATATGAATGATGCATTTCGAATATATTCGATTGTTTGTATGATACATGTGATCTCGTGTGTGGAAAAAAAATTTTGATAATTTTTTCTTGTTTTTGATTTCGATTTTCTCATTTTGTTTCAATTCAAGATGCAACGAATCAATCAGATTTGTATCAAAACACGAATTCACTCGATGATTTCGAGTATAATATCGAAGAATTCTAATAAACAACAACAATGTTTGGATTATGAATCACAATCATCGTTAAATTATGAAAGCCGTCGTTTTGGTCGACGATATCGTCGTTGGTATCATTGGCCAAATGATTTTCTACCATTTCATTGGGAACGTGAAAAATTAGAACCACCATATTTACGTACTGGTGATGCTGTTCGTGATATTGGTCTTTGGAATAAACAGGATTTGATTCCCGGTGCTCAATATTCAACTGCGTTGAATGAGTAAGTTTTTTGGCTTAAATTCAATGAATTTAAAATCTTAAGATCAATTTCCTCTTCTTTTTGCTAATTTACCAGTGCACCAGAAATTGTACGACGACAATTTTCACTTGGTTTTGCTGAACGTGTAAGTGTTAATTGGTTTTTTTCTTATAGAATTCCATTTACAATTTTTTTCCCTATAAAATAGTCAACAGTTGTTAAACATCAACGTGATAAAATTCTTAATCAAGTTCGTCGTTATGAATTTGATATGATGTCACCCGAAGTAAAAAGTAATGTTTTCAATCATGATTATGCTTATTTTTTTTATTGTTTTAACTTTTATCATTGAATATTCAGTTGCTGAATATACTGTTAAAATTCGTAATAATTTACATCATTTTACAAAAATTGATAAATATGATGCTCGTCGTAAAATACAGCAAGAAACATTGAAAAATCGTCGTGCACATCTACTTAATGAACTTTATTATCAAGATCGTCAACGTTATGATCGTTTAATTAGTTTATTAGGTATTACACATAGTCCACCAAAATTAGGTGAAATTACCTATAAACCAACACGAAAAGGTGAAATTCGTCGTCTAACAAGTGAATATTGTCAACGTATTAAAGAAGAAAAATTAGAACAATATCATAATGAATTGAAACAAAAACAATCAACATTAGATGATGAACGACGTCGTATTGATGAAATAATAAAAGAAGATGAAAAATATTTAGGAATTGTTAATGAAGGACCGAATAATAAAACATTGTAAACAATGTTTTGATTTTGTTTTTTTGTTTCTGATTCTGATTTTGTTGTCAATTTAAACCAATCCATTTTTTTTGATTTTGTATTTATAATGATGACATTTTACAAATAAAAATAAAAATTTCCAATTTGTAATCTTTGTGTAATTTCATTTTTTTTATTACCATTTTCGATTATAATTCCATTGAAAAATTTTTATCTATTTTTCTGATTAACTTTATTATTATCATTATATTAGAGGATTACATTAAATACAAACAACAAGTCTTGCTGTGTCATAAATTTTGTTGTTGTTGTTGTTTGATTCAATGTCGAGTCATCATCATTTGAGTTTAATAATAACCGTGATAATGATTAAGCATCAATCAATGAATCGATGAAAAAAAATGATGATGACTAACAACAATATCATTAACAACAACAATAAAAATGTTCGTCGTTTTAGTTTTCAAGATGAAATTCGTATTCATATTGATTCATGTCGTCTTCGTCTTCGACAGCCAACAAAAATTATTATTATGGATAATAATAATCAGCAACAAAAACAACAACAAACAAATATTGTTGGATCGAAAAAAAAGACCTATAAGGATAATAATAAGGATCGTAATGGATTTACAAACGATCCGAATGGCAAATTACCATTAACATCAGCCTATAATCGTCGTAAAAGTTATGATCAAATGAATCAATCATTTTATCTTCATCCACGTCGTCGTTGTAGTCAAATTCTATCAACAACAACAACAACATCGATAAATGAATCAAAATGTTCAACACCAACTATTGTCGAATCGAATCGTAAACAAAGTATTTCAAATTCAACTTCGAAAATTTTATCGACAAATTCTTTACAATCAAAAATACAATCAAACGGTAACAAAAAATCTACAGAAAAACTAAAACAAACAGCCATTCCTACAAATCATCAATCATCATCATCATGTCGAATAAATTCAAGAAGAATTTCATTACCACTTCCATCTTCATCATCAACATCGACATCATCGTTATCATCAATGAAGAAAAATTCAAATCAAACATTGAATCGTTTATCAACATCCAAGATAATTCCGGATTCAAAACAATCAAACAAATCAACAATAGAATCAATCAATAGATGGCACCAAAAACGACAAATGAGTAGACGAAATTCAAATCAAACATCTACTTTGAATAATGCTACTACCACAACAACACCATTGATGACCAAAACAAAAAGGATTGGTCATCATCATCATCATGATCGTTCGATTGTTGTTGATGATGGTGGTGAATCTGAATTTTTGATAGGTCAAGTAACCAATAACGACAACAACAACAACAACAACAAAGAAGAAGAAGAAAAAGAAGAAAAACTGACACGATTAACAACAACAACAAACCAGTCAACAAAAGAAGAAAAGAAGGTAGAAAAAGCTGGACAACAACAACAACAACAACAAAATCCAGTTTTGAATGATTATCAAATTGATTCTACAATTTTACCATCATCCGTATTATCGTCAACAAAAGAACTGATGTTTAACAATGAAAAAATAATATCCAATAATCGAATCGATAATAATGATAATGATCGACACATTTCTAATATAACAAAATCAACAATAAACAATATTGATTTCAAACATCAATCATTGTCATCTTCATTATCAATTGAAACAGAAAAAATATCTGGTAATAATTTTGTTGAAGAAACAACAAGTGTTTTATTGAATGATAATAATAAATATTGCGACAAATGTCGTTTATGTATTGATCATCAAAAACATATTGATTCATATTGTTGCTGTTGCGTTAAATCGAATCAAAATATTTCAAATTTAAAACAAAATAATTTTTCCCTACAAAATTCTTCAAACAAAAAACGTTCTATACAAAAAATTATTATTCCTGATGATGATGATGATGATGATGATGATGATGATCAACAATCAAAACGACCAAAACAATTATTATTATTGAAACGATCATTATCGGAAGGTGCAATTCAACGTGAACAACTGAATAATTTTTTAATGAAAAACGATATCAAAAAACAAACAATTTTAACAACAACAAAAAAGGTATGTCGTTTTCAAAAATTTAAATTTGACAAAAATCGAACGTTTTCGAGCAAAATGTAGGCGTATATATAGGGGCCGGTTTGTGAATCAATGTTGTTAATGTCAAAAACATTGAAAATTCCATGCTTGTTGTTTATTATGTAAAAAATGTTGATTGAAATGTCCAAATTTGGTTTTTCCACAGAAAAAATCAATATTGGGATTAATGTAAATATTTTGGATTAAATAAACAACAAGGTTAAGATTATTGATCCTATAAATCCTTTTTGAATGTTTGCGATACATTGAAAATGACTATTAGCATCGAATATTGATTTGATTGATTGATCGATTGATCGTTCGATATGGATGGCAAAATGAGATTTTAAAAATTTCAAACTTTAAAGAAAATCTAATTTTTTTAAAATGACAATTTTCAGCACAAAAACATAATCAAATATGTGTTTTGAATGGAAGAAAAAAAAGTGTCATTTTTTCTTTTTTCTAAATGTTAAAAAGAGCTGTTTAAATTTGAAAAAATGCGTTGATTATTAATGATGATGATGATGATGGAAACAGGAAAAAATCATTCATGCGTTACACAAATATGGATCGAAAAAAAGATATTTTCTGTTTTTGTTTATTTGTTTGTGTTTATTTGCAGTATTTAGCTCAAAATATTTAGCTAACTAGTTTTATTAATCGTCATATTTTTTCTTGTTTTGTTTTCTTGTTTTAATTGTTCATCATCATCATCATTGTTGTGTAAATTTTTTCCTGGTTTTGAAACAATGTTTTTTTCGGTTTTTGTTTGGGTTTCTGCTGTAACTAAAATGTTTTTTTACCCATTTTTCTGTGTTTTGAAAAAGAAATTCTGAAAAATAATGGGTAATAAATCATCATCATCAAATACTGATCCACATTATAGTGGTGGTGTATCAAGAAAAAAAATGTTGCAACAACAAAAGCAACGATCTTCATCATCGTCGATAAAGATTTCACAATTAACAACAAAGGTAATGAAAAAATCAACAACAACAACAAAATCAGAAAATAATGATGAAATTACTGATGAAAATAAACGAAATTCATTATTATTGGATTTGAATTTTGGAACAAATCAAATGAATAATTCATCAAGTCGATCAGAATCCATTTATCATGATGCAAGATCACAATTGACATCACCGGAATTTGAAACAAATTTAAAAAAAGAATCCGAATCGATTGATGAAATTAATTTATTGGATGAAATTCAATTAAAACTTTATGAAATTAGTGAACAAAATGATGATGATGATGATGAATTGGCGGTAAGCTGAAAATTTATAGGATCTGGAAATGTTTTTTTTTGTGAATTCTTCCTTTTTGGTTTCGTTTTTTGATATTGTTTTTTTGGAATGTTTTTTTTGAAATGTTTTTCATTTTGTTATGTTTTTTTCGTTGATTGACCTATATTGTTTTGGTTATATTTTTGTGTTTTGTTTTTAAAATGTTTTTCAATTAATTAATTAATTTTCTTTTTGGTTTTTCGTTGCTTATTATAGGTTACAAATGATGATGATCGATTTGAAGAAAAAAATGTTGAAAATTTTAATTGTGATGATGATGAATCTAATGATGTTATAATTGATAAACAAAATTTTGAAGAAAAAAATATGCAACGAACAGCTACTAAACGCCAATCATTAACCAATGAATCAAATGTTGGTTTAGGTGGTAATAGCCTAATTTTATCGAAATCTTCAGGAACCACCGGTTTATCAAATTCATCGGCAACAATTAATTCAAATAATTCTCATTCACCATTGATTGCACAACCATATAGAAAAGTTGTTGTACCTGAAGTAAAAACACCTGTTATATCATGGGAAAATTTAGATAGAATTAATGGTATTTGTTCACAAAAATTGTCACAAAATAATCATTCAAATCAACAATCATGTTCAACACATGATCTAGCTATTGATCGTTCAATATCTTGTCCAGATGGAAATGTTTTACGTAAAGTTGCATCGATTACAGCCGAATCATTAGGAATAAAAACTGGAAATTTTCTAAACGAATCAGATTCTATAAATAATAATAATATTAATAATCTATTTACGGGTCAACGACAAGAATTTAAATCATTATTAGCGGATACAAAATTTGATCTAAAAAATGTTGAAAAATTTGAAGGTTCAATATTATATAAATGGTATTCAAGTTCATTATGGCCTTATTTTCAAACACTAGTCGATGATATGAATAATGAAAATGATAATTTAATTTTTCAACAATTTCGTCAATTACAACGTAATATTTCATTAGAAATTTGTACATTTCTTCTTGTTAACAATGTAATTGAATATTGTTCATCATCATCATCCAATGATTCTGATGATCTGGTACAGCAACAACAATCTCAAGATATTGATAATAATTTAAATTCCAATGATGATTGCATTTTTAAAGTAAGAAAGTTGTTTACAAAAATTCTTATTCTTGTAACAAACTGTAATTCATTTCTTTGTTTTTTCCCTCACTTAGATGGATCGTTTTTATAAATGGCGTAAAAAATCTAACGTATGGAATGTCAATACTGTCAATCGATCATCAGTTGATCAGAATCATTCTATAATCAAAAAACCAATCACTAATTTTGTTGATTCATCTGTTCAATGTGCAATATTACAGCTTTCATCAACTAAAGATGTGATGACAATGACTGAAAATAATGATGATAATAATGAAAAAAATCTTAAAGAAATGGAAGAAACTATTTCGACACTGCCGATACCAGCACCTCCGCCACCACCGCCTCCTGGGTTATTAGGACCGGTTATTAATGAAAATAAATCCACAGTACCAGTTCCACCGATACCACCACCGCCTCCGCCACCACCACCCCCTCCTGGATTATTTGGATCAACAAATGCGATACCACCGCCTCCGCCGCCGCCACCCCCTCCTGGATTATTTGGATCAACAAATGCGATGCCGCCGCCACCTCCACCGCCTCCTCCACCGTCTGGATCGATTTGTGGACCACCTCCGCCACCACCACCTCCTGGCGCCAAGCAACATCAAGGACCTCAAGCATTTCCAGCACCACCAAATGGTGGCTGGAATGCCCTATATCAAACTTGTCGCAAGCCAGTCGTACATCCAACATTGCCGATGAAGCCACTGTTTTGGCAACGAATACAAATGCCTGCAAAACAGCAGCAGCAACCACAAATTGCCGAAAATAATTCAGAAGCGGTTTCTGAAGAGCAAACTGCATCATCGCCAACAACGACAACCGCAACTGCAAAATGTTTTTGGGAAAAAATTGAAGAAAAAGAAGATCTAATTTGTCCAGAATTTTTGGAAACATTTTCTCGAAAAAGTAATCTAAATACACTGAAGAAAAATTCTCATAAAAACAGTAAAGATGATTCGAAAACCGATACGATGGCAACAAAAGCAACACGCGAAGATTTAAAATCATCGTCAACAACGACTCCAAAAAAATCGATGGAAACTGTACAGCTATTGGAACAAAAACGTGCGCATAATGTAGGCATTTTAATGACATCATTAAAACTAAGTATTTCGACAATTGAATCGGCATTATTGAATTTTGATATATCAGCTATTGGTTCGGATAAATTACAACAAATTCATGAAGTTGCAGCAACACAAGAAGAAATTCGTCTAATTGAACGATATTTAGCACAAAATCCTGGTGCAACATTACGTAAAGCAGAAAAATTTCTATACGATTTATCTTGTATACCACAATTTAATGAACGTGTTACATGTATGATGTATGAAAATCGTTTTACCGATCTATTGGATGGTATTGAAAATACTTTGTTAACATTTAAATCTACTTGTCATCAATTAACATCAAAAATTGAAATACAAAATATTTTTGCCATCATTCTTACATTAGGTAAGTCAGTATTTGAATTTTGAATTTTTATAGGGTCTGATGACATAATATGATGGTTGTTTTTTAAACTTTTTTAAAATTGTTTTCATTACATCCATCCATCAATCAATCAGGTAACTATATGAATGGCGGTAATCGTGATCGTGGACAAGCTGATGGTTTTGGTTTAGAAATTCTAAGCAAATTAAAAGATGTTAAAGGAAAAGATTCTGGTGTAAATTTATTAGAATTTGTTGTAAAAATGTATATAAAAAAATATCATCCAAATTTGGATTCAATCGATAAAATTGGTTTTCCATTAGTTGAACCGGCTGATATTGAAAAATGTTCATTGGTTGTATTTTCACAAATTGAAGAAGAATTATGTGAATTAGCTAAAATGATTAAAAAAACTGAAAATCTAGTCGCATCGGTTATGGATCGTGATGATTTGATTACAACAACTTCAACAACAATAACAACAACAACAACGAATAATAATGTTGACGTTGAAAATAATGATAATAATGAAAATGTTAAAATTTTACAAAATGGTGATGTAAATATGGAACATATAAAAATATTTAAAGATAAAATTGATCGAGCTAAACAACGTATGACTGAACAGGAAGAAAATCTTAAAGAATGTCGTAAAATGTAAGTTTATTTTTTTTTTTGGTTTTGTTTTCAAAAATTTTCAAGAATTTCCAATTAAATTCTTTACTTTTTCCATTTAGATTTCGTGATACAATAAAATTTTTTATGTATAAAACCAAATCAAAAGATGAAAATGAATGGGCAAAAGAATTTTTTGCTCATTGGGTACAATTTACAAATGATTTTAAATTAATATTTAATCGTGAATTACATCGTTCTTTGAAACAAAAGTAAGTAATTGAGTGACTTAATGTTTGAATTGATTTCATAATTTTTTAAAATTTCAAATTTTTTTTCATTTTCATATCATTTACAACCAAAAGTATATTGAGTGCCCGTTCGATTGTTCGTAATATGATGAATAAAAATGAAATAAAACCACGTAAACGTCGTCCTGGTGGCCTTAAAGATTATATTCAATCGATACGAAATAAAAATCAATCCTGATCAGCAAATTGGAATCGGTGGAATTGATGGTTCCTATATATTTTTTCATTATTCATCTTTGGCCTTAATAGAGATGCAGATTGTGCAATTTGAAAAACAATTACATATCCACAAATTTTTCAATTTGAAACTTTTTGTAATAATGATCACACACACTATACACTCCACTATTTGATAATTAATGATGACCAACTAAATTCTTTGTTAATTTGTTTGTTTTTTTGTTGTTTGGTTACAAATTTCACTATTTTAAATGAATAGAATTGAAATGAAGATTTATATTGAATGTTTTTTTGAAAAAATAAAATTTAAATTTCTTAAAAAACTTGAAAATTTGAAATTTTAGCGGGGCGAGAAATTTTGAAACAAAAAAAAATAAACCAAAATTTTTGAAAATTCAACGTATAAACTTGTCAACAAAATGACCAGAGTGAAAGGTGGAGGAGTCGAAAAATTTGTGTTTATGCACGCGCTTAGCATTTTGTTTTTTGAAGGCGGAGCATCATGATTTTTTTTTTTAAGCGCGCTGCTTTTTCATGGACAAACAAAAAATTGAAAACCGAAATTTTAACCCATTACTATCTTCTATCGGATAATCATTTTTTTTCATTTTGTTTTTGAACTTTGAATTGATGTCAACATGATGCTAAATGTGTTAAATTTGTTATTTTCTCACCGTATATATAAATATCGCATTTTTTTCATTTGGGAAACATTCTGTCGATTTTAATGTTGTTGTTTTGGTTTTTAAATTCATTTTAGTTTTCAATTTTCAAATTTTTTTTACTTAATTTAATAATTCGTTTCTGGTTGCTAAACTTAACACTGGTGAACACACACAAGAAAAAAAATTGCTTTTACAAATTGTACTTTGCATCAAATTTCAAATTTTTTTTTAAAAAAACGGGTAAGTTTTTACGTTTACAATTTTGAATTTCTCTAAAATTTGTATTTTTCTAGTTTCATTTCTAGGTTTTTGCTTTTTGTAAAAAAAAATGTTACAAGATCCAACTATATCATCAAGTTCAATAAAGAATAATATTGATGGATTTTATTCAACAACAACAACAATTTCATCATCGGATAATTCAATTCTTGAAAATAATAATAATGGTAAACAAGAATCATTTAATTGTTTGACAACTGAAAATTTGAATACTGTTATCAATACTACTGCTGCTGCTAAACATGAATTATTTACTTTTGGTGATAATAATAATGTTGTTGTTGATAGTTTGGAAATTTTTGATCCAATTGGACAATTTGATGATCAATTTAAACCATTTGCCGATAATAATGATAATAATGAACAAAATCAAATTGAAAAAAATGTTGAAACAAAATCGGTGGAAAAGGATTCGGCTGAAACTTTTATGCAAAAATTATTTGCTTTACAACGACAACAGCAATCAAAATCCTTAAACATTGCTAATCATATGGATCCTATATTATCATCATCATCAATATCAACATCATCATCTTCATTAGGTGAAAATAATCAAAATGATGAAATGGATTCATGTTCCAAGCAAAGTAACAACGATGATGAATTTAAATCAATGATAAATACCGATGATTTTGGTGGTGGTGGTGGTGGTGGTGATGGTGAAATTGAGGAAATAGAAATAGAATTTGATAACGAAATGATGACAATGGCTGTTCAATCATCATCATCTTCTTCGTCTGGATCTTCAATTATAACAGCAACAACTACTACAATGGATAATAATATTAATAATAATCAACGTTTACCAATAAATAATCGTAATTATCAAGAAGCACGTTATAAAACAGAATTATGTTTACATTATCGTGAAAGAAATTTTTGTCCACATGGACAACGTTGTTTATTTGCACATGGTTTAGAAGAATTACGACCATATCGTGGCCGTCATCCTAAACATAAAACACAACGTTGTAAAGCATTTCATGAAAATGGTTTTTGTAATTATGGTTATCGTTGTTCATATATACATTCTGAATCACCACGTACAATTGATTATATAAAAAAATTAAATCATCGTGCACAATTGTTTAAACGTAATCGTATGAATCAACAAATTCGTAATCTACGTAAACAATCAACAACAACATCATCATCATCATCATCATCATTAACATCATCGATTGATCAACAAATTCTTTATGAACAACAAATGCAACAACAACAAACTAGTCATCATCATCATCATCGACATAATTATCATCAACATCAACAACAGCAACATCAACAACAACGCTATAATCATTTACAATTGGCCAATATTGATATACAATCATTACTTTCAAATGATGATCATTGGTCACAATCACATTCATCATTATCAATGGCATCATTATTTTCACATTGACTTAATCTAATTAGAAAAATATAAATCAATTATCAGTATTGCTCATTTTATATTCATATTCCAAAAAAGAAAATGTAGAAATTCATATTGGACATATCAAATTTTTATTATTATTACCAAAATATTTCATAATTATTCTTCGATCCGGTGATGATGTAAGTGAAGAATATTCTTATTTCTCAATTAACCAACAAAATTGTGATTCATTTCAAATGCAAATCTATTGAATCTATAACAAAAATTATAATTTATTTTTTTTCCATCAACCAAATAACCCGAAAAATTCTTTATATGTAGAATATGATGCCAAAGAAAAAAAAATTGTTATAAATTTTTCAATTTATCAATTCTATTCAATTTTATCTAAAATGTTTTTGTTGGTGTTAAAAAATTTTAAAATAAATCCAAATGATGATATGTATTTTATGTGTGGGCGCTTGTTATCATTTTTTGTTTGTTTTCAAACTCAAAATTGTCCCTGTGTTTGTGTTCGAGTTAAATGATGAGAATTTCTGTTTGATTTTTCGTAAGTTGGTTACTCTGAATTTGCCGAAAAAAATGGCATCAAAGAAAAAAATATTACCAACAAGTTTTTCCGATGATTATATTGATATTATAACGAATGAATCGAATCAACATTTTCGACAACAACAACAACAATTATATCATAATCAACAACAACAACGAAGATCACAACCACAAATATTACCCATCGAATCATATTCACCACCACCATTATTATCAACAACAGCAACAGCAAAACATCCAACATTTAATCGTCGAAATATTCATATTCGTCAACAGATTGCTAGACATTCACATTTCCCATCATATTATACATTGAATTCTTTGTATTCGAAACCAAATTTTTTACGAGGTTTGTTTTCCTATAATGCTTATTCATTCCGTTATTTCATTCGTTTCCTTTCTTTTGATGTGTGTGTGTAGAATTTGCTGATGTTCATGAAACTGAACAAGGTTTAATAAATTTATTAACCGATTTTCATGAAGGTAAAATTAATGCTTTTGGTGAAAATATTACACTGGAAAATATGATTAAAGTACGTGAACAACAAGAAAATCTAGCACGTTTACATTTCGAAATGAATAATCAACAATCAAAGTAAGTTTTCAATTTGAATTTGATTTAATTCCTGAGTTTATTCTGTAACTTTTAAAATTCTTTTAAATTTTCTTTAGCAAACAATCCACAATTGATTGTTCATCACCCACAATATTGATTGGTAATCAAACATCATCATCAACACCAATATTACCATCATTAACATCATCAATTGATCAACATTATCGAGGATATCGATTGGAAAGTCAATCATCATTAGCAAATGAATCGAATCCAATATCGTCAGCTTCGAATGTTCATACGATGATGATGACCACAACGACGACGACAACAACTACGACGCCTACAATAAAAACAAATTCAAATTCATCACCAAGAATTATTGTTTCGATGGAAGAATCATTACAATCATCATCTTCATCACCCGTTTCAACATCACCACAACCAAATGGTTCGGATCAAACAATTATATTTGGGAAACCATTTTCCAAAAGTAATATGATTAAATTAATACAAAATGTAAGTCTGTTCAAATTGGATATAGATTCAAATTAATCTAATTATCTTTGTTTTTTTAGCTACAAAATCTTTGTGAATCAATGTAAGTCAAAGTTGATTTATTTTTAGTTTTGATGGCTAATTTCTCTTCTTAATTTCATAGTGAACTTTTGCAATCCAAAAATCATAATTCAATCGATTGAATTCTACATTTCACATTCACATTAGTGCAATATAACTTTGAAACCCGAAAAAAGTTAAATAAATCTTTGTTTCTTTGTTCCCCTGTTCATATCATTGTATCCAATTAGTGATTAATTAATTAATTTTTTGTTTTGTATTTGTAATTAAGATTTTGATTATATAAAACCCTAAATAATTAAAATTTCATAAAAAACTTGTGTTCAAACATATATAGTGTTTATACGTTGCAGGTTTTGTTTTTTTCATTTTGTTTTTGGCTTGGCCCGTCGATAATTTTTACACGTTGAGTTTGATTTGTTTTTGTTCATTTTTCGGTCAAACAGAATTTGATTATCAATATTCAAATCTAAAGGTAATCCAATTAAATCCATTCCCATTCATTTAACTAAATGATGAAAACTTTGAATCCTCAAGATTTTTGTTTTAATTTCAACCACAAAATTTGTAAAAAAAAAGTAAGAAAAATCTTTACGGTAATCAGCTAATCGAATATTATTTTTTGATTTTTTTTGATCCAGAAAAGTTTACAGAAATTTCTTTATCCAAAAAAAAAAAACTTTTTTTTTAAACATTTTTTTTGGATCAAACCTAAAAATGGTAGAAAAAAATGGAAGAATCCGAAGACACGCATCAACGGACATGCGCATATCATATTTGTCCTATAATGAATTTTTTGTTTTGCTCATTTCATTTTTAGCCGTTGCTTGCTTTGGTTTGTTTGTACTTGGTGCTCGTTGGGATTGGTAGACTCGAAAAAAATATGTTTGCTCGCTAACAATCATCACTATAGATTCTTCTGAAAATGCTTGTTTGTTTTTCACCATCTTTGTTGGCTATTTTGGATGTCAAATCTTCCAGAAAAACAACCATGGATTTTCGGAATTTAAACCAAAATGTGGGTAAGTTTTCAATTTATTTAATTCGGTTCGAAACATTTCTATATTAATTCTTTTGTAAAACATTACAATCGGTTTTGTTTTGTTTTTGTGTGTTTGTTTTTTCTGAAACATTTTATTCTTTATTCTTTCTGTGTGTTTTACAAATTCAATTTGTTTTATTAACTTTTGATGAATCAATTTGTTTAAGAAAATACCATGATATTTGACGATATGCCCAATTTGGTATGAATAATTTAGTAAAAAAATGTGATAAATCATGAAACCAATAACCAGATGTTAAACGACTACGACCAATTGTTGCAATAGCATTTGCGGTAAATGTTTCTGCATCTGGATACATTAGCGATCTTCGTTGTAATAGAGTGGAAAATCCGGTCATTTTTGTACCAATATAATTCGGTATTAATGTTTGTATTTCGATATTTGATTGTCTATATTCAATATCTAAACTTTGTGAAAACCATTCAACAAATACCTATATAAAAATCAATTAACCATTAGTTAGCATTTGATTAGTAAATTGGTACTTTGAATTATTTACCTTTGATGCAGAATAAACACCCATTAATGGTAATGGTTGATAACCAGCAATCGATGAAATATTAATAACTAAACCACGTTTACGTTTTACCATTGATGGTAATACTAAACGTGTTATCATTAAAACAGCTAACATATTAACACGTACATGTTCCCATAATTTAGTTTCAGGTTGATCCAAAAAACGATTCGGTGAATCAAACATAACACCAGCATTATTAACTAAAATACCAATTTCACGATTTTCCGGATCAATTTCACGCCAAATACGTTGATACATTTGTCGATCATCAGAATTTAAATCAGCTTGTATACTTATTACCTGTATATTACGTTCACGATTCATTTCTAATAATTGTGTTCGTACACGTGTTAATTTATCCGAATTACGACCAAGAAGGATAATATTTAAACCACGTTGTGCAAATTGTCTTGCATATTCTAAACCAATACCATCAGTTGCACCGGTTATTACTGCCCATTTACCATATTTTTCAACGAAATTTGTACGAAACCAAATACGTGACCAAATATGTAAACGAAATCCATTAAATACTGATGATAATATTGTCCATACAAAACGTGTTGAATAAACAAAACCAATCAATGTAAATGTATCGATTAGGAAACGTAATTTTGGATCAATATCACGAACAATTTGAAATATATAACCCATTGTTGAATAATAAATATAAAATTTACTATGTTTTCGTGGTACAGGGAATGCTAATTTATTATTATTATTGTTGATCAATGTTGTTGATGTTGGTTGTAGTTGATGTTTGATGTCCATTCGAATAATGATTGTTACTTGTTGTTGATGATGATTTATTTGACCAGAAAAAATTTTGTTGTTGTTAAAAAAGATGAATATGATTTGCAAGTAGAAAAAAACTGAATAAAATTTCAACAAAAAAGAAAGACAAAATTTCTCTTCGTTTTCTTCTTCAACCTACAATAACAACAATGATCAACGAAGAAGATTTTTATTGTTAAAAGTAAAAAAGATTTAAAAGATTTAAAAATAGCCAAAAGAAACAAGTTTTCACTTTTTTCACTTTTTTGGTTTTTTTGTTGTTGATGATGAAGAAGATGCTTAAACACAACAACAACAACAAATAGCGGATGATGAATGAATGAATGATGAACACCGTCAAGTTGAAAATCTTATTGTGTTTTGAAAGAAAAAGGTGGAAAAAAAGAAACAAATCAACAAAAACATTATCATTGTTTGTTGTTGAATATTGGTCAAATTGATGTTTGTCGTCGAAAATTTGATTTGGCTATTAAGTTTGAAGAAAAGAAAAGAAAGAAAAGAATGTTTGAAAAATTGTTAGATTTTTTTTTTTGTTTTTCAAATCAATCCCGTTGTTGAGTTAAGTTTTTTTTCCGAAAAGTTTCCGGAAAGATTTGTTTGTTTGTATTTGGTTTGTATTTGGTGTCAAATGAAAAAAAAGTCGGTCATAACTCTCTCTCTCTCTCTCTCTCTCTCTTTTGGTCTTTTTCAATTGTTTTCTTTTTACCGAAAAAAAGAAAGAAAAGAAACGTCATGCCATAACGGTGTGCAATACCTGTGCACATCTCTTCAAATCATTCCAAAAGAAAACAAGAAAAAACTTGTTTTTTTTACCATCAAATCTTATGAAAGTTTCATTTTTCTCTCTCTCTCTCTCTCTCTTTTGAAGATTTAATGACTTTTTTTCCGGTTTTTCTGATGATGATTATGATTGATTGATTGAAATCATTGACAAATGTTTTTTTTTCTACTGTAATCAAATGAGCAATCATTATATTTCTTCCTTCTCCGTTATCTATTTGAATATTTTCAATTAATTTTTTTCCAATCTTTTTTTTCAGATCTTATTTCAACAACATCAAACAAACGAATCTGTTACATCTGAATTCTTTGTCCTGAAAAAAACAAAATTGGTAATTGTTTTTTGTAAATTATTAACTTTTTTGTAATTAACTTTTTCTCCCGAAATAGATTTTGATGATTTTAAAAGAAGAAAAATGTAAATTATTCAACTGACAGTGGCGAACTCTAGTGTTTGCCAATAACACTATTTGTCAATGGATCGTAAGCATAACATTCGAAAATATGATGAGGATAAGAATTTTTTGTTTTCTCTGGACTGATACGAATGATATGAATGGCTATTATTGAATCTTATCGGATTTGGAATATATTTGATTAATGAAAATTCAAAATCCAATTGAATTCAATCAAATAATAATGAATTTTCAATATTCATTTGATTTATTCGAAATTTAAATGATCAAAATAATGATTTCGAAAACAGCTGATTTTTGGAACCAGATTAAATGGCCATAGAATCTATGAATTGATATTGCTCGTTTTGATGGATTTATCAACCAAAAATGATTGATAATTATAATGATCTTCATAATCATCCTTAGTATTTAAAACTGAATCCAACGATATACAACATGATCAGATTAATTTGGATAATTTGGATTTCCAAAATGGATCGAATGTTTGTTTTGGTTCAAAACATTCTTGCTGCTCATTCTTTTTCTTTTATGGCTCATCACTACTATTCTACTAAACCTTTACCATCATCTTATATTATTGTCCAACCATGCCTGTTATTGTTATTCTTTTTGATCCGTACGTGTGGTCGAATGGAATTTTTGTTTCAAAACAAATCATTTTCGATCACCGATATGCCGAATACGCCAAATTTAACGAAACAACATTTGCTAATTAAATCAACAACGAAAAAAAATAAACGTCATCGAACCGGCATGATAGCTGTAACCAATGTTTTACCATCATCATCACAAAAGTCATCGAATCATCAACATCATCATCATAATGTTGTTGCACATAGTTCATCGACATCAAAATCGAATTTAATTAGTCATTCATTTGATCCTGGAATCGATACGAATTCTGTTAGCGAATCATTTGATTTAATGAAAATTCCATATGCCCCGATACAACCAACATTTGATTATTATCTAGTAAATGATCATTTTCCAGCCGCTAATCTAAATTCGAATGATCTTGATGATACAATCAAACAGGTACAATTTTTAATTTATTATTATTTTCTGATTTTAAAATTTTGATTTTTTTTTGTTTTCGAAATCACATAGGCAATCGATGAACGTTTATCGAAAATTATGCCAAGATCAGATGATATACAAAATCTAACACAAACAGTTTCCAAATTAATGCTCATATTGGATCGTTTAAAAGCATCACCAGAAAATATTGATGCATGTAAAATTGATTGTTTTTTTGTTGTCGGATCATTACGAATGGGTACAATGATACGTGATCATCGTATAGCCGATATGGTTATTATATTACAAACTTTACCAGTAAAAGCAGCACTTTCAGCAATTGGAAATAAATTACTAGAAGAATTACAACGTATTGAACCAACAAATCCATATCAGATTAATATACGTGATGATAATCTTGAACTTACAAATCTGTTTAACAAGGATATTATCCGTATATTGATTGCAACAACAACAACTAATCTAAATAAATTGGATCGTGAAATTCATGTACGTAAAAATGCTGTACAAAAACATTTAAAAGCAACTGTTCATGCACGTTGGTTTGAAGAAAATATCAAATGGAATGATGTTCGTGATTTTATTCGTTTATTTAAAGATGTTTGCCAAAGATTTAATGAATTTTCATATTTTTCACCATGGATGATTATTATTCTTTGTCATTATTCAATGACTTGTATTCGTGGAACTAATGCTGGTAGTGGTGGTGGTGGTAGTAATCAAGGTAGTGTTGGTGAAGATCATTTACCAATACATTTAGCATTTAAAAGATTATTACAATTACTATCATCGGGAATATTTTTACCATATTCAGCCGGTATAACTGATCCATGTGAACCAAAAATGCCAATTCATGGAAAATTATCTGTTCATGATCAAGAAACAATAACTCGTCAAGCACAAACATTATTAAGATTATTAAATTATCAAAATGGTTGTCGTTATGTTTTTGGTTTAGAAAGTTTAATAATAATCAATGATAAAGAATTAGATAATGATAGTGATAATTCATCATCGACATCATCATCATCAACAACGACAACAACAACATCATCATCATCAACAGCAAAATTAGCACCATTAATGATGAAACAATTAGAATTGGTTGATAAAGATATTATTGATCAAATCAAATCGAATGATGAAATTGATTTTCGTAAATCTTATTCAGTTTTTGATACAACAAATTCTATTAATCAAACAAATAAACATTGTAAACATTGGAAAAATAATTCATCACCATTACATCAATCATCACCATCTCAATCATCATAGGAATGTTTTTTTTTGTTCATAAGTTATCTTATCTTGTTTTGCATGAAAATGTTTTACTTAGAAAACAAACGAACAACAGTTTATCTATAATAATTTATCTAAAATTCTCTAAAAAAAATTACTTTACAAACATTGTGATATAATATGCATGAACAAACAAGAAAATTTGTAATTTTATTTTGTATTTGAAAAAAACATTTTTAAAAACTTAACAAATTTGTATTTTATTAAAATTGATCGATTATAAATTCATTTTCTATTTTCTACTGCATCCAAAGATGATGATGATAATGTTGATAATTGTGATTTGATCGAAAAAACCAATTATTCAACCAAGAATAACTTTTTTATATAAATCACGTAATGGATTGAAAATATTTTGATCTTTATATTCAGATTCACTGATATTTGGTACATCAACATTTTCACATTGATCACGTTCAAAATCTGAACAAACAACAGCAGTCATTTCTTGTTTAATATTTTGATGAACATCTTTAAAATAATCAATATTTTTAGCTGAACAAACTGCAGTGCCTTTAGATTTCATTGCTTCACCGATACATGGAGCCACTTTACGACTTTTGCTATTTTAATCAATTTAAAAAAAGATCGTAAAAAATAAATTTAAAAACATCCAAAACAAAGTACTTACCAGCAAAGAATACGCATAATTTTATTTTTATCATCCAATTTATTTGCAGCAAACACTAACATACGATAATTTTTCAAACATTGTTTTGTATCCTGTACAACCGAATTAGCACAGCCAACATTTTCTAATAATTTTTCTTTTTTAGTTTGTGAACGACATAAACGTTTCATAACACGTTGAATACCATCCAATAATGAATCTAATGAACGTTTTTCATAACTACTTTCAGTACAAGTATCGATAAACGTTCTAGCACATGTTTCGGATTTTTTCAATTCTTCACATGCACGATTTAAATCTTGAATCGTATCAGGAAATTGATTAATTTTTTGTCCACTTGAATAACGTAATAGGCCATCTTTTAAACATTCACGAATTGGTCGTTCAATATCACAATCGGGTGATTTTTTTAATGCTAATGTTGTACCAATCAATAGCAAAACAATGACAGAAATTGTTTGTTTCATTTTTGTTTGGTTGGTTTGATGATTTGATGATTTTAATGATTTTGAAAATATTGAAAAATAATGAATTTAAAATCTTCAAAATGAAATGCTTTTTATATTCTTTTGAAAAAAATGATTGCATCTTTTTTTTTTTGTTTGTACTTTTTACATACACATAGTAACAGACATGAATGAATTAAGCGAAAAAGAGAGAAATGTATTTTGTTTGTAATTTTTTTTTTTTTTTTTTTGAAACTGATTAATAATTAATTTCTTGGGGAGAAAAAAAATCTTAACGGACAAACAATAAGAATTGGGTTACAAAGGTACCTTTGAGGTAATTTGATTTGTCGTATGAAAGAGTACATGCGGATCGAAAAATTGGATTTGAAAGTTATGTTAAGAAATTCAGAAACAGGAATGTTGTTGATGATGAAGAGAAATTCAACTGAATGTATCCATCAGAAAATTTTGATAATTTGACAACAACAACATCGATCAGGTAATTATCATTACCATTATCATCATCATCATTTGATAATAATCTTTGTTGAATAATCAAAAAATTCATTAAGTAAATCTTGTTGTTGTTGCTGCTGTGGCAAACCAGTTTTTTTTTGTTTTGTTAATTTATTCAATTTTGATTTCATTTTCAATCGATCGATCGATTGATTGACCATGATAATGATCACCATCATTATCATTGATGAATGTCTGTGTTTTAAACGTACCCAAAAGCAATCAACAGGTATCAGGATTTTTTTTTGGAAGTAAATAATCAAACAATCTTTATCAAACAAGCGATAATGTTTTGTTTTCAAAAACAATAATTTAATCGTAATTTATTTCAGTTTTGTTTTTGTTTTTTGTTTTCAAGGAAGAAAAAAAAATCAGAGAGAAAAAAAATAAGGTAAAAACAAGGGAAAATCGATATCCAATGTCAAGGCATTTTGTTTTTTTTGAAAAAAATATTAATGATGATGATGATATGTTCACCATAAATGTTGGACGCAAAAAAAATATATATTTACAAATTGGAATGGACAAAATTAAAAGTCAAAAATCAAAAATCAAAAATTAAAAGTCAAAAATCAAAAATCAAAACTAAATAAATAAATTTTAATGATGGATGAATGAATTATAATCGATGAATCGATGAAATTTAAAAAAAAACAGACCTAAATGATTTATCAATGAGTGAAAAAAAAGTAGGTGGTTTCAATGAAATTTTAAGATTCATAAATTCATCCAATAATGTTGATGATAATGGTGGTGGTGGTTTATTCTTCGATGATGATGATGTGTCATTCGATTATTATTTGGATCCAATCAATCGATTAATCGATTATGTTATTATTCAGTAGTTGTAGTAGTAGTTAATAATTGTTCTAAACGTATAATTTCCAAACCATCATTATCGATATTCAAATTTTGATCCTATTTTCAATTCAATTCAATCAATCATATTGTGATTTAGCCTTTTAATTGTCATTTTAAAAAATGTCAATTAAAATCATTCAATTATTTTTGTTTTCTAATTAGAAATACATACTGTATGTGCTGGTGATTGACCACCACCACCACTACCACCAGTATTGTTTGTTAAATGGGCTGCAGCTGCTGGTGAACCATCCGATAATATTGTCATTATTGAACGTTTTGAATTAAAACGATTCGGAAATGATGATTTTCTATTATTTTTTATTGTTGATGATGTTGTTGTTGTTGTTGTTGTTGTTGCTGATGTACGATGACAATGATGATGATGGCAATGATTTATATTATTATTATTATTATTTCCATGATCAGAATGACGAGAATTATTATTATTATTATTATTATGATAATGATGTAGATCAACAGTTGCTAAATTATTTTTTAAATTTAAATGTATACTTGGATCTGAATCTTGATGATGATTATAATTATAATGTTCTTTTAAATGATTTTGTTGTTGTAGTTGTTGTTGTTGATTATGATGGGGATGATGATGGTGATGATGATGATTATGATGATGATGATTTAATGAACAAAATGATGATGAACCACTTGAATGATCCATCATTGGTGGTGTATGACGATTTTGTGATGAAAAATTATGTGCTATAAAACGATTTAAATGTTGTTTAAATAATTTTGTTGTTAATGTATAAAGCACTGGATTTAAGGCCGAATTTACTGGTAATAAAAATACAGCAACCCATGCATATAAATCTTGATTGATTGGTATTCCTTTTGGATAAAATGAATTAATTTAATTAAAAATTGATTAATTAATACAAAAAAAATTGTATAAAAATTACCTGAAATAGCGGCTAATTTAATTAAAACAATAGGTAACCAACAAATACCATCAGTTGCAACAATAAATGCACAACGTTTAGCAATATTACGATCATGTTGTTGTGTTGTACGTAAACCAATTGCTGAATTCATAATAGCCATTGACATTTTCATATATGCATGCATTATAAATAAGAAAACAATAGAATTTACACCACAAAATAAAAATGTTGAATAACCAATACCAGTACCATCATGTAATTGTAAACCAAGACAAACACCATTATTACCATAATAACGATTTGTAAAATAACGTTTAGCTATTAATGGTAATAATGCTAATATTATTGATAATGACCAAACAAAAAACATTGCACCAATTGCAAATGACATTGAATGACGTTTTATTGAAAATGGATGCATTACAGATAGATAACGATCAATAGTAATAATAGCTAATATGAATACAGATGATTCAGATGATATTGTCGAAATAATACCGGCAAATGTACATTGCCAGCTAAGACGCCATTCTTCTTCAAATAAAATATAATGATTACGAAATTTTATATCATAATAAGCAATTATAAATAAATATATTCCCATTAATAAATCAGCCATAGCTAAATTTTTAATAAAAAATGAATGTACAACATTTAATTCATGTATCATCATACGACCAATAATAACTAAACAATTTCCAATCATAGCAATCATAGCAACAATCCAAACAGCAATACGTAATATAACACTATCTAATAAATGTTGTACACTACTGATACCATCACCTCTTGGTGTACAAACACGAACATTTAAGGCATAAGTACAATGACGAAAATCACTAAAATAACTGGAAAAAATTGAATTGAAAAATAAAATGACAAGAAAAAATATTTTTATTATTTTTTTCCAATGAATAACATTCAGTTGATAATCATGATAATAATAATGATGATAAGAGAACAAAAAAAAAATTCTTACATATGTGTCAATTCTTTAAGCTCATTGAATATATGGTGAGGAAGTTTTTGAAAACGATTTCCTTGTAATGCTCTGATTTTTTTTTTAAAAAAAAGAAGACAGAAAAAGAAAAAAAGAAAATGACATTTCATAATGAGGAATGATTGTCAGCATCAGCATCAGAAAAATAAAAAATATTAAAAAAAAACTTACAATGAACGTAATTGACGTATTTTTTGGAATGCATGTGGTTCAATAATTTCAATCTGATTAAAGCTTAAATCTCTAAAATAACAACAACAAAATGTGTCATAAATAATGAAAAACAAAATGATAATAATAATAATAATGAGACAAAGATAAATAGAAGGATTTTTTTTTTTTGGTTTTGTGGAGTTTTTTAATAATGAAAATTTATAAGAAACAATTTATAACAAACACAGTGACTGACTGAAACAAACACATACAATTTAGCCAATGAAGTCATATGATATAATTGCTGTTCGGTTATAATGGTCAATTGATTATAAGCCAATGAACTGAATTGAAAATGAAAATGAAAAAGAAAATGAAAAACAAGGAAAAAAACATAAGAATTGATTGAACCAATCATTTTTGGATCATCAAATAAAAAACTTACAGTGATTTTAATCTTATTAGATCAATGAATATTGCTTCATTCAATTCTGTTAATTGATTATGTGCTAATGATCTGTTTTTTCCCGTTATTATTGTTGTTTTATCGATTCCATTTGCCACGGTTTATTACATTTATTTAATTACGATTTGAACGATAAATCAAGGCAAAACAATTAAAAAAACAGAATGAGAAAAAAAAAAAAAAAGAAAATTTCAGTGTTAATCCTTTTTTGTTTGTAATTCTGTTTGTAATTGATGATTATAATGAATAATAATGAATATACGTACAATGTATCCAAATTTTTTAAATTAATAAATGCATCATTATTAATCATAATTATTTGATTTTGTTGTAACCATAATATTTGTAATTGATTTAATAAAAAAAATTGTTTATCAATTAATTTGACTAGTTGACAAGCTCGAAGATCACTAGAAACATTGAAACAAAAAACATTGAAAAAATCATAATCATTATTGATTAATTATTCATCGATTACATAATAATGAAAAAAAAGACCAAAAATAGAAATCAACAACAAAAAGTGTTGAAAGGGACAAACAAAGTTTGATTATAAGTAAAAAATAAATTGTTTGTCAAATAATCGTCGTCATCGATGCTGCTACTGCTGTGTTTATTTTGACCGATTTGTTTGATATGTTATCATTTGTTTACACAAACCGGGTTACCCGGTTTAATCATGTGAATTTTTTTTTCGATATCAAAATAAAAACTGAGGGTTATAGTCGAAACAAAACAACAACAAAAAACTAATTCCATGGATTTTTTTTTTTAATATTCGGATGAATGAATAGAGATCAATCGATCGATCGATCGATTGATCAATTTCAGGGGTAAACGCCTAATGATTATTAATGATGGTCATAGAAAAAAACAAAACAAACTGATTGTTTTCACTTTATTTACTTTCACTTTTTCTTTTTGTTTTTGAAAACAAAAATTATTATTTTCTATAAATTCTAGAGATTCTGGAAAACAAAACACTGAAAAAAATGACACTAAAAATAACACTGACTTGATGAATTATTTTGATTACAATATGGATCGATGGATCGATTATGATCAATTACTTACAGTTCGATTAATTCATTTAGTCCAGTAAATGCATTTGGACCGATTATACGTATCGGATTATATGATAAATTTCTAAATGTTTTTTTGTTGTTGGAAAATTATTATTTTGATTATAAAAATTTTAAAAAATTTAAAAAAAATTGAAAAATATTACTTACAATAAACGTAATTTTTTATTTTTATGAAAAACAAAATCAACAATCACTTCCAATTGATTACCAATCAAATGTAAATGTGTTAATTCAGTTAGATTACCAAATGCATCTGATTGTAATGTACGTATATTATTGCTGGTTAATATTCTATATTTTTTATTGGAAAATATAATTCAAAACAAAATGACAAAGTTTAATTTTATTTTGAGAAAATGAAAATGACAGATCTGAAAATATATATTCTGAAAATCAATTTAGTTAAAATGATTAAAGAGAAATGAAAATGAAAAACTGGTGAATTCTGATGATACGAATGACGTCTTTTTTCATGAAAAAGATTTTTCATTTTCTTATTTGAAACGAATGAAAAAAAAGTCAAACCCTTCAGGCTAAAAACAAAAATGTCAGACATTCAGTTTTGGTGAAGGAAAATCGATAATCAACTAATGATTTGAATGGCATAAACTAAATGAAAATCCTGAAGATAATGATTGAAAATAAAAAATACAAACTAAACAAAAAAAAGAACAAAAAATCAATTTGATTCGATCAAAAATCGATCGGATAAGTTCAATGTCGATAACAGCACGCACAACAGTCATTTGTTGTTTTTGTTGGAATCTGAGAAACATTTTTGTTTTTTTTTCTGCCAAACATCTGATAATAATCGTTTTTGTTTTCATTGTTAAACATCCTTTTTTATGTAATTTTTTTTCAAAACAAACTTACAATGATTTTAGATGACGTAATCGTCGTGTAAATGTTGTATTTTTTATTGTTGAAATTTGATTACCACTTAAATCTCTAAGTTATTTTGTTGTTGTTTTGGTTGTATGTTCGACGAATTTTCAGAAGAAACAAAAAAAAATCAAAAAACAAAAGTTAATTTTGAATAATGGAAAACAAATCACGGATACTCAAACACATTCAGAGAAAAACTTACAAAACATTCATTTTTTTGGGCAATTCATTTGTTGGTATATCATTTAGATTACGATTAACACAATAGATATTCATACCGGAACAAGAACAATCTGTAGGTATTATTGATAATGAACAATTTATTGTTAATTTTTCACGATCTTCATCCGGACGTTTACTAAATAATTTATTATAATAACTTGAATCATATTTATCCGCTTTTTTTATTTGAAAAAAATAAAACGAAAAAATGATTGAAATTGAAAGAAATTGAATGAAAGATATGTAAATATGTACTTACTACAATTAGATTCATCTGAACCATCCGGACAATCTTCATTATCATCACAATTAAATTGTTGTTTAACACAATAATCACCTGAATCGCATTCAAAATAACCAGGATCACATGGTGGTATTTTTAATGCATGATATTTACGATGTTGATTATCAAATAAATCTGATGCGGATGATGATGCGGATACAGATGATGTTGATGTTGATGATGATTCAACATCATCAACATCATTATCTGTGTTGTTTTTTTTTGTAATGAAAAAATTAGTTAATTTTTTATAAGTTTAATTAAAAATTAATTATAATCACCTTGATAAGTTGTTATAAATTGTAAATTAATAATTGATATTAAACCAAATAAAATTATCAATAAATTTGATAATTTTATTGGAAAATAATTTCGATAATTATTATTATTATTTATAATTATAATAATTATAATTAATATGATTTTGGATAAAGGCAACATTTTTTTTTTGTTCTAAAATTAAATTAATTATAAATTTTATTACAATTTTTTGTTTTATTTGAAAAAAACAATTGTAACAAACAAGCAGCCAAATTTGATTCACATTATTAACACAGGTTGTCGGTCGATTGTTTGGTTGTTTGTTTTGTTTGCTTGTTTTCGATACTATAATATATTCTGGACGGAAAGAAAGAGGAAAAGAAACAAACAAACAAAGTTTTAGTACAAGGAATAACGTATCCGGAAAAAATTTTTTTTTTGTCATAATTTCATCGAAAAAAATGTGAACGTAAACCGGCAGCAGCAGCAGCAGCAACAGCAAAAATCATGGCCAACAAAATAATGAAATTTATCACTGAAAAGAAAAAAAATTGGGGAAAACATAACAAAATGGATTATAATAATATTGGGGTTTTTTTATCTGTCAAACACGTTATATCATAATGATATTCAGCTGTGTTGTTGACAAGCACATTTTTTCAGTTTTTTCATTTCTTAATAATGAGTAAATGAATAAGTTTTGCTTTGCTTTGTTTTTTTACTAACACACGAGTGCATTCAAGCATTTATATCATCATCATCATCATCAAAATATGTTGATTAAAATCCATTATTGGATGCTCGACTAAATTTAATCGGATTCAATGATTGAATGATTGAATGAATGAATGAATGATTTAGTGAATAAATGAGATTCTAGAAGAAAGAAGAAAAATTAACTTTTCAAAGACAATTAATTTGATTGATTTTTATTTGTATTTTCTCAAAAAAATCTTTAAAAAATTTTTTTTTTTTAAATAACCGGGAAATGAATTCTGACATTCAAAATGAATAGAGAATATGCCCAATGTGTTTGTTTGTTTGTATTGAAAATTCCAAATGGAGAAAAGACATAAATCATTTGAATCGTCTTTTGAATTTTTTTAACACCCACGCACAACTGATTGAAAATATGTATAGTTTATTCTGGAAAAAAACTTTTTATTTGATTTCATTTTTCTTTAATAAACTTATTGTATGTTGTTTTGTTTTGTTTGAATATGAAAATTATAACATTTGAGAAATGATAACCAATTCAAGAAAACAAAAAATAATGCAAATGGAAACTGGGGCAAAAAAAACTTTGTTGCCCTCGATTCATTAAATTTTTTTAACAACAAAAGAAATTTCCTCAGAAATTTTCCCGAAACAATGAATGTTTTTTTATTTCTCTCATTCATTGACAGAATTTGTTTGAAATTCAATTCAATTTCAATTGTTGTTGGCTTCAATTTATTGTTGTTTTTGTTGTTTAGGAATAAAATTTCTTTTTGGTAATGATAATTATTTAGCAAACAAAAAATTAATCGAAATTTAATTCAAATCAAGAGAGAAAACCTAGAACTTGAAATGTTTTTTGTTTCATTTGTGGTTTTACTTTTTCAAAATGTTTTTTCGTTGTTTTTGTTTTTGTTTGAAAATATTTTTACAGAATCAAATCAACTAAAAGATAACTTTTTTTTCAATGTCATCAAAAATCATCGTTGTTGATCATTGATCATTGATTTTTGATTGCTGATTGTTGATCGATGTTTTTTGTTTTGTTCAATAAAAATCAAATACACCAAAACACTACACATTTTTTTCTCTGTTGTTGTTGTTATCATTATTATTTTTATTTGAACTGATTGAAATGGAAAAAAAATGATTTTTTTTTGACGCACTTGATTTGATTGTGAATCACTGACTGACTGACTGAATGAATGAATGAATAATGGTGGCCATAATTGCACACAGGTTTTATTTTTTTTGTTTGCATGAATTTTTTTCCCAAAAAATTCTCTGTTCGCTGTGTGTGCATGCAACAATTTCAATGCGTTTTGTTGTTGTTGATAATAATAGTGGTTTGGTACGCATGCGTTTTTTGATTTTTGATTTTTTTGATTGAAAAATATTCAATGAAAATCAAATGAGAATATTGTTGTTGTTGTTGTGTGTGTAAATGTGACAAACCAAAAATTGAGATCAAGTTTTGGATATTTTCAAAATGTTGTTGATGTTTGAGTCGTCGCTCTATAATAAAAATTCTTAAAATGAATGACAATACATGTAGTAATAAAAAAGTGAACTTGATTTAGTTTTTTGTCGATTCTTTTCCCTTTATTACACGTATAAATTCAATGACAAAAGAAGAAAAGAAATATTCAGTGATTTGACCACCATACCATTATCATTACAACAATAAAATTCAAATGTCAAAAAAAACATGTGGAATTTGTTTGGATTCATTTACAAAAGATTCAAGAAAAAAACAAAAATTCATATTTTTTTTGTCATTGAAATTCCAGAGATTGGAATTTTGTTTTCCCCTCCAGTTGTTGTTGTTGTTAATGATGATGATCATTTTTTTCGCTTGAATTTTGGTTGAACTTTATTAAAAAAAAATTCCCATTTCTTTCGAGCAACAATGTTGATTGATCCAAATCATTTATGATGATAATGATGGTCATAATAAGCCCAAAACTTGTATATTAAAAAATGTGACCAATATTGGTAATTTATTGGTGATTTTTTGTTATTATCATCGAAATTGAACTAGGTGCAATAATACACTTATTGAAATTATTATTATTATTATTTGTTGACATTTTCAATCAAATGTTGTTGAATATACAACAACAAAAACAACAACAACAAAATTTAAATTCAAAATATGAAATATAAAAATGTTTGAAAAGCAATAAAATTCTTTAGCGCTATATCTTATTGAAATCTTATTGATATTATTATATATTGAATATATGATGATTGATGAATTGAATTGAAAATTGGAAATTGTGAAATGAAACGAAAAAGACATGGAGATTCTTCGTTTGTTTGTTCGTTTGTTTGTTATCATTAAATTTTCTGACTTTTTTCTTTCCTGCTTGTTATTATGGATACAAAAAAGGAAAGAAAAATGATGATGTTTAAATTTTGATTTGCTCGTTTTGTATTGAATTTTGTTCGTTTTTTTTCTTTACTTCTTTTCTCTCCTCTCTAATATTATTTATTCATTGAAAACACTGATTTATTATTTTTAACAAAAATAAAATAAAATGAAAAATAAATAACCAATCATCATCATTATAAATAGAATGCAGTTATTCTTTCCGATTCCAAGTCTGCTATCCAATCTATCTGTAACTTTCATTCTACTAATTTTTTGGTACAACTTATTTTTAAGATGGTTGCTGATTATACCGGTCGCATTTGCATAAAGTGGATAAAGGCTCATAATGGTTGCTTCGGTAATGATTTAGCTGATTTTTACGCCAAGCAAGCTACTCTTTTGATGGATGTTTCTTTCGATCTTCTTCCTCTGTCTTTCGCGCATCGTAATTTAAAATCCTTAATGATTAACAATTGGCAACAGAATTGGACTACAACAACTAATGGCTCGTGTACTAAGAAATTTTTTCCTACTATTCAACATCGATTGGATTCTTGTTTGATACCAGGTTTTATCATTACTCAATTTTTAACGAATCATGGAAAATTTAATCAATATCTTTCGCGTTTCCGTATTTCAAATTCTTCCGTTTGCAATTTTTGTTCTTGTCAAGTTCAATCATCACTGCACCTAATTAACAATTGTAATCGTTTTGCATATGAGAGATTTAATTTTTATAATTTGATAAATTCCGATGATTGTACATATTTTTGTAACTCTAATAATTTTGATCATTTTTTGAAATTTGTTTTTTTCATTTATAATAATCTTTGAATTTTGTTATTTTTATTTTTATTTATTTTTTCCCCCCCTATAATTTTATGGAATAGGGGTTTTTGTTTATTAAATTCAATTCAATTCAATTCAATTATAAATAGAAAATAATAATAATAAAGAATAAAGAATAAATTGGCAGACTGTTTTTGATCTTATCTTATAGTTTTGTATTTTTAAATAATTTTTTTTTTCGATGTATGGGAAAACACAAAATATTGATGCTAATACAGAAAAAAAAACATACAAGTTTTATTTCTTGTTTTTAAAATTTCTATTTTTAAAATTGATATATTCTCTCTCCCTCTTTTGCTCAATTCGATGGTAGTCAAATTCATTCATTTCCATTTGGGTTCCAAAAATACATTACCAACAGCAGAATTAAAACTCTCGAATAAAAATTCTCGATATCTCTGTTTGTGACTTGAAAATTTTGGATTTTTTTGGATTTTTTGGTCGAAAAAAACATCATCAATTTGATTTTGTTTTTTTTTTTCTTTACTCATTTAATTTTATTTAAACGAAAAAAGAAAAAATTCTATTGAAATTTGTTCTGGATAGGAAAAAAAATCGACTTGATAATGATGTGCTTCAGAAAATCATCAGATTTTTTGTTTGTTTGTTTGTTTGTTTCGACAAAATGTACATCGATAACGAAAACGAATTGAAAATGATCATTATCAAATTGTCGATTTGATAATGAAAAGATCAAATCAAAAAAATAAAAATCAATCAATCAATCGATTGAAATCAATTTAAAACTGATCATTAACCAAGCAAAAAAAAAGCAAGTTTTAAAACCAAACAAACCAAAAAGTCATAATTATTTAATTGAACATTTTTGATTAGTGTTATTAATGATGGTAAACTTGCAATATTAGTTGATGATGATTTTCAATTTTGATTTGGTTCATTTTGTTTCTTCGAAAAGAAAATACTTGAATTTAAATTGATTTTTTTTTGTTTTGTTTTTATTTCTCAAGTTTCTTACAAAAACTCGACAATTTACAAAATCTTATGAGACAAACAATTTCCTATGAGATTCATTCATTCATTTTTTTAATATATGATGGAAAAATAATTATTTTCCTTTTTTCTCTCTCTCATTTCATTATGAAAATTGATCTGAAATGAAAATGAAAATTCAGAAACATCAAACATCAACAAAAAAAATGAATAAAACTCTCTGGAGAGAAAGCAAAAAAAAAAAAAAAAAAAAAACTGGAAAGATAAATTCAAATTTAAGGAAAAAACTTTTAAAGAAAATTTCTTTTTATTTGAGGGGGGTTGGAAAAAAATTCTTTATCCGAAACAAAAAAAATCCAATTTAGACATTAAACATCATATATGTGAATGAATGAATGAATGAATGATTATCTGAATTGAATTACAAATTATGATCGGTTGTTGTTCTGGTGTGGTAGTGGTCTTTTTATTTGGTGGAAAAAAAAGTCACAAGGTGGACAGCGAGGAAGAACAACAAGCAATGAAAAATTTTGTTTTTTTTTCTTAATTATTCTAACACAAATTAGATTCAAAAGATTCATAATACTGATGATGCATAAACACGATTGGCCAATCATTTTTTTCTCAATTAATAGCTTGAGTACATTTATCATCATAATCATCATAATAATAATTATCAAAATTGTTGTTGTGTTTTATCATTCACCATCATTCATGATTATTGCATACCCCTCAAAAAGATATTTAGGATAATTTTTTTTTCATTTTCTTCACTTTCTTTCTCTCTCTCTCTCCTTGTTTTGTTTACCAAAATTCTTTGGGTGAGAAAGAATGTTTATTTTTTTTTTTTTTTGAATTTTTGAGTTTGTTCATTCAAAATTGCCTCAAACCATTCAAATGGATAATCATTATGTAGTTGTGAAAATGAAATGAACGAAAAAAATCATTCAAATATTAAGATTTTTTACTTTTCTTCACACTTTGTCACTTTATTATCAATCAATTGATTTTTTTTCCTGAATTCTGTATTTTATGAATCTAAAAATTGAAGATTTTTCTTCTTTTGCTACTTTTGCTTCTTTTTCTTCGATGATTTGATGCGAAAACTGAATTCAATTGAAATTGAATGTAAGATGATGATGTTTTCTGCTGATGACAGATGAATTTTTTTTTGCCTTCTATGATGATGATGATAATGATGATGACAGCGGCTAAGTTTTATTTTTTTTCCAACAGAATTAATGATAATAAAATAAACTTGATCTTTTTTTTTCGTTTGCCTGAATCTTTGCCCAAGAAAAATGATTGATTGCTTGTGTGTGTGCTTTTAACGAAAATGAATGCATTTTTTTCACTTTACTTTACTTTAAGTTGATTCTGTTTACTGGTTTATTTTCTCTCTCTCTTTTGATTTCGATGGATAATTTTTTTTGATCCGGTCAACAACAACAACAACTTAAGTATCAAAAAATGAAAATAAAAATGAAAATAAAAAAATGAAAAATAACAAACAAACAACAACAACAACAACTGAAGTGATTCTAGCAAGATGAATTGAACTTTGCAACAAAAAAAAATTGAAATAAAATGAAATGAAAGAATTGAGTGCATCATCAACAACAACAACAACAGGATTCGTAGAAGAAAAGAGAGATTGAAAATATCCACAAAAATGATGATAAATTTTGATGATGATTTATCAAGTTGATTTCAGTGTTCCAAAAATAAAAAAAAATTTGACCCAAATTTGATAAACCCGAAAACCAGAAAAAGTTAAAAATTTCTTAACAGTTTTTCGTTATCTTTCACCACAACAACAACAACAAAAAAACTAATAATATTTTCCAATCAAACGATGATGATGACAATATATATTTTTTTTCTCTTCATTTTGTAAATGCAAAATCAAAATTTTTCTTTTTTGGTATTATGAAATGGTATTTCTACAGAATCCATATAATTATAATAATAATAGCAAATATGATGAATCTTTTGGTCAAACAAACAAAACAAAACAAAACAAAACAAAAAACCGAATCAGACAAGCAAACAAATAAAAAAAAAAAAAAATGAATTTGTCAAAATCATGATGATTACATCATCATAGTGATCATCATATGATTATTATTATTATGTCTGTATATTCGATTCTGTGTTTTGTACTTTCGATAATTCTGTAAAAGAAAAACAGAATTCATCCAACCAATTCTATTTCATTTTTTTTTTTTTGGGTTCAATTTTGTTTTTCGATAATAATCATCACATTGTGTTTGTTTGTTTGAATAAAGCAACAACAACAAAACAAAAACCGAATATCAATCGAAAAAAGAAAGAAAATAATAATCATCACTTCAAATATTGGGATAATATTTGATCAATGAGAATGAATGAATTGAATTGAATTGAATGAAAAAAAATTCAATTCTAGAAAACAACAACAACAACGAAAATAACATTGAATAAACAATAATTTTCTGTTGTTTTTTGTTTTTGTTTTTTTTTTTTTTTTGGATTGTTGAATTGCCCAAATACACACACACACATACAGCAACAAATATGAAATGATATTTTTTTTTTTTTGAAGTTCAAATATCATTCTTGAAACAAAAAAAAATACATTATTATTATATCAATATCATCATATGATTATGAATTTTTTTTTTGTTTTTGACGTCATATTCGGACAATCGTTGTTGTTTGGATGGACACCACTATTATATAATCGGATTTTCGAATCAATTGTGTTGACAGAAGTGAGAAATCAGAATCAGAATCAGGTTTTTTGGTTTTTGCACAATATCCCGGGAGAATTTCTTCATCATTCAGTTTGTTACAAATTTAAATATGATTTTGTAGAAATGATAATCATCATCATTTTTTTTTTTTTTTTTTTTGGTTTCAAATGAATTCAACTTTATTTAATTGAATAATGGAACATTAACTTTGGTTTTTTGTTGGTTGTGCAATTTTTTCGGCTGTGACAAACTTTGCTGTGACAGAATTTATGATTTGGAAATTAAGAATATTCTTTCTTTCTGTATCATTTTTTCCATCAGTATGTTTGTTTTACTTTTTTTTAATTTATTACCTTTTAAAATTTGAATTTTTAAACACTTTGTAAATTGATAACCATTTTATGAAGAAAGAATATTCTGGGCAAAAGAAAAAGCATAATTTATTGTGATTTAAGAAGGTAAAATACAGATTCTCTTTTTTTATAAAGATATGTAGGATGATGATGATGATGAATAAGTATGTACCTGACAAATTCATTTTCAAGTGAAGAAAGAAAGAAAGAAAAAAAGTCAATCAATCAAAAATGAAAAAAAAATTTTGAATCAGAATTTTGATGATAAAAAGTTAGGTAGGTAGGTAGGTAGACATTAAAAATAACTCAAAAATAGCGAAGAAGAACAAAAAAACGGTTAATCATTTTAGGTTTCAAATTTCTTTACTTTTCTTTTCTGTTCTGTTCTGTTCATTCAATCAATCAATCAATCGATCAATCTAATTTGAATAATGATTGTTTAATTTCTCTCTCTCTCTCTCCCTCCCTCCCTTATATTGAATAATTCAAATTCAATTTTTGGCAAAAAAACTTTTTTCGTTTAAAAAACAAAACGAGAGAAAAAAGGAATCAAATTTCTTGAAAGTTTTTACTGTTTCTTTCTTCTCTATTTTATTTGTTTGTTTGTTTCTTGTTGTTTTCATTATTTTCATTATGCTCAATTGCTCTCAATCAAACTGATGACATCTTTCTACTATTCTGTTTTAGAGGAAAATTTTCTTTTTCTTCTTTTTTTCATTCTTTAAAATTAACGAGATGAAATTTGTCTTTCTCACTCACTTACTTTTTTCACTCTTTTTTCTTCCTTCTTTTCATGTTTTTTCTATATATATAGCAAAAATATAGATTTGTCTATGCATTTGACAGTATGTAATATATTGACAAGTTTTATCATCAAACATCATATAAACCAAATGATCAAATGGTTTCTTCTGTATAGGAAAATGTTTTTGTTTGTTTGTTTGTTAAGATTCAAAAAAACAAAACAAAAAAATTAATTTTGTTGTTGTTGTTTTTGGTTTTCATAAAACAAGATTAATAAAATTGAGATTTCAAAGAATCCGAAAGAGAGAGAGAGAGAGAGAGAGAGAGAGAGAGAGAGAAAAAAAACCAGAAAAAAATTATTTTGTACCAGAATTTTTTTTCTTCTTGATTAATTCTTTCATTTCTGAATTGAAAGAATTGAATGATAATAATTATGATGATTTTTGACAATGATGATGATGATGATGATTATTCTGATGGTGATGACAAATCCAATTATTATCCAGATAAATATGTGGTTATCTCTCTTCTTTTTGTTTTCATCCTTGTCGATTCGGTTGTTTGGTGCACAATTGGTTAATCAATTATTTTTTTTTTTTGTTGTCGGGTTTGGTTTCTCAATAATTTCATTTCTGTTGATCTTTAGAGTCCCCTCTCTCTCTCTCTCTCTCTTCCCTTTCGATTTCATTCATTTATTATTATTATTACGTAAATTCATTTATTCAATTAGTAAAAGGTTTCGAGAATTTTCATTCATTTCATTTCACCAACAAAACAGCAAAAAAGCAATTGAAAACAAACATCTTGTCATCGTAATAATAATCATCATCATCATAAAATGATTATGATGGATGAAATAAACATGAAAATTTCTTATTTCTTATTTCATTTTTTGATCGATTATGTCAATATAAATTCTTTCGTTCTCGTTCTCGTTCTGTTTGATGATGATGATTTTTTCCATTTTTTTTGGATCAAACCTATTTCCGATACAATAAACCAAACAGAATCAAAAAATTGAACAAATGCACGTCGATGACGATGAACAAATTTGTCAAAAAAAAATCTATCCATCATCCAAAAAAAAGAAGAAACGAAATAGAAAAAAAAATTCCACTGAAATTTGATCATTCGTTTGTTTTTTGGACCTACAACTACTACTATACTGAAACCAAATCAAACACAATGTAACATTCGTATTGCTTCGGTATTGACTAATGATGGAATGATGGAATGAAATCATTATTGAATAATCAAAATGATGATGATGTGGATGATGAAATGTCTTTTTTTTTGTTTCTTTACTACATCTTTATTTGATTGATTTGCCATTTAAAAAAAATTGTCTTCTTTTATTTCATGTTTTTGCTGAATGAATGAATGAATAAATAATAATAATGAGAAGAAAAATCGAGATGATCGGGAAATTTCTTTCAATTTTTTTTTGCTTTCCATTTTTCAAGATGAAAAGAAAGATGAATTCAAATATTGACATTTTATTGGTGGCTATAGCTGACTGGGTCAATGTTTTTTAATTTACATTTTTATTCTTGATTTTTCTTTTTATTTTTTCCTGGAACAATATATCTGATATAATGGAATATACAACAGAATTTGTTTTCTTTTTCTTTTTTTTTGTTGCAACAATCATAATATCTGAAAAATGAATGAATGAATAAAGAAACTTAACAGAAAAATTATTGATGATCATAAAATCATAGAAGAAGAAGAATAAGAAGAATAAGAATCCAAATAAAGAATCATTTCTTCTCTCTCTCTCTTTCTTGGTTGATAATCGATTCGAAGCCATACGATTTAGCCTCGATTCTTGATATTTTTGTTTTGTTTGTTTTGTTTTGTTCTCATTTTGTTTCTAGTGATATTCATTCGATTTGAAAGCCAAAGAAAAGAAAATTGACCATTAATATTACAACCAAGCAAAAAAATTTTCTTATTCATTTTTTTTCGGTCGCTTTCTATATTTATTTCCTCATCATTGCTCTAAATTTTATCAAGAAAAAAGAATCTCTCTCACCATCTCTCTCACTTTGCATATAACATATGTATCGATTATTTTATACTTAGTTAGTGAATGTAAATGGCTACAAAACAACAACAACAACGATACGATTATATTCGGTTCAATATTTTCATTGTTATCAATACTAATAATGATGATGATTGGTTGAAAAAAAATATTCTTGCAATTCTGGTTATTTTCTGAATATATTTTTGTGTTCTGAATGGAGAAAAGAAGAAAGAAAAAAAATTGAGAACAGATGACCAAATGTACAAGTGAAAAAAATCTATGAATAATCATTGAAGGCTAGAATTTTTTTTTTTGCATAGAATGGCTACTTATTTTTTTCTTTTTCGCTTTTTTGCTTCTTTGAATTACATAATTAGTAGCGGGAGAAAAAAAAATGAAACATAAGAATGAAAAGCCAAAGAAAAAAAAATCAGAATTTGATTCCCTACTGTTGGTTGGTTGGTTGGTTGGTTATTGGTTGGTCGATTGGTTGGCTATTATCATTATACTAAATTCATTATATTCATAAATTTTAATAATCAACAACATTTTGTAATCAGCAATCTTTCTGTTGTTGTTGTTGTTGTCACAATTCTGTTCTGTTCTGTTCTGTTCAAGAATAAGAATTTTGAATGGCCCAAATAAATAAAATTTCTTTCTTTCTTTTCAACCAAAAATCAATATAAATACATGCATGACATATGTGTATAGTTTTGTTATAATTATCAAACATCATCATCAACAACATTAACATTATAATCGTATTACAATCGAGAAAAAAAAAGGAAAAAGAAAGAAGAAGACAAAGACTTTATAAAGTAATAATCTTATTAATATGATAAAAGTTCCTCATTTTTGTATTTTGTACCGTTTTTTGGATTCGTACATGGAATTAACCCGTAGTAAATTATTTAGAAAAAAATTGTTAATTTTTTTTGTGTCGAAATTCAATAATATTTCCGGCTCATTTTTTCACAATCAAATTCTTTAAAAAAATGGATAGATACCAAAATACCGAAAAATACCGAAAAATCATCTTCGGATAACATGAGAAATTTTTTGGATTTTGTTTATCCTGGTCAAACAAACAAAAAAAATTCTCACTAATTTCAACACCAAAAAAACTGGAAAATGTGATTGATTTTTCATTGTTTCTCAACTCCGGTAAATTCAAGGGAATTTCTTTTTTTTCCCCTTTTGACCATGTAAATTAAATTAAATTTTGGTTCATTGCTAGAGAATATTCACTGTGTGTGTGGGTTTTTTTGGATTATTTTTACCCACACACACACACACACACACAATGAGAGTGATAAAATGTGTGAGAAAAAGAAAAAAAAGCTATGATTTATCAACAATATTGTCTGATGGATATTGTTTGTTTGTTTGTTAATGGATATGGTCACGATTCCATTTTATTCATTTGTTTTGTTTTGTTTTGTTTGTTGTTAAAATTGAATTCTTGCTTTTCTTGTTTCTATTCATCGATATTCATTTAATTCATTTGAATTTTAATTTCAACATCAAACAAATGAAAATGAAAATGAAAATGAAAACGAAAATCCCCGTTTAAAAGCAGCGTGGGTGGATTTTGTATCCGAATATCTATTTTGGCTTTTAGATAAAACCAATAAAACATAGAGAGAGAGAGAGAGAGAGAGAGAGAGAGAGAGAGAGAGAGAGAGAGAGAGAGAGAGAGAGAGAGAGAGAGAGAGAGAGAGAGAGAGAGAGAGAGAGAGAGAGAGAGAATTTCAATGTTAGTTTAGTGGAGTCCAGCAACAACAACAGAATTGAAATTAAAAACATCGAAAAATGTTTATTATCATTTTGTATTTTGTTTGTTTGTGTACATATAGAGCAACAAAATAACACCCAAACAAACAAACAAAAAAAAAAAGAAAAAAAGATTCTTAAAGGAAATAATGAAAAGAAATCGAGAATGAACCAATGATGGATTTTATCTTTATTCGATTCATATATAACGTATGATGAATAATCCAGATAAGTTGTGTATCATCATCCAGAGGGATCATCATCCATCTTTATCTGATCAATCTTTATTCATTCATATTGATGATGGTCGATGAACCATGTTTATGAAAAGAAAATTACAAATTTATTCAACCACAAAGTGTTTAACCAAGAAAAAAGAAAAGAAAATGAATTGAATAAAAAAAAACAAAAAGAGAGATAAAAAGATCCATGTCGTATGACAATCGATCGATTGATTTTCGAATCATATGAATATTTTCACAAATGAATAAAAAAAAGGAAAAGGGGGAAGATAGGGAAGGATAAGTATGTCCGGTTTGTTTTTTGTTTTTCGTTTAAGCTTTAAATTCCGAATGACGACAACAACAACGAACAAAAAGAAAGAGAAAAAAAAATTGATCCATGTTGATTTACATTTACATTTATCGCTTGTTTTCATCGCTTGAATTAATCCATTGAGGATTCAAGTATCATTATCAAAACAAAACAAAAAAAAACTAAAACTAAAACTAAAAAACGAAATAGCATGATATTATTATGTAATCATTTGTTTGTTTGTTGCTTAGTTTAGTTTATTTCAATTTCATCATTATCAAAACGAAAAGAAAATTTTCTTTCTTTATTTATTTATTAGATTTGGAATTAACAAACTGGACGAATCACTTTTATATTAATAAATAATCATAATAATCATTATTTGATTATGATTGAATTTGTTTGTTTAGTTTCAATCAACCATTTTTATGTTTTAATTGTTTTTGTCTTCGATGTTCATTTAAACGTTGTTCACGACGTTGTTGTCTCATTGTTTTTAATTGTTGATCAGTATCAATCCATAATTCTTCATCATTATTAGCCATATCTTCCCAGCTAGTTATTTGATTCGTATTCATATCCATTGATGTTGATGATGATGATAATTGAATTGTACCAAATTGATTTGTAAAATTCGGTTCATTCGATAATAAATCATTATCGATATTATTATTATTATTAAATTGATATGATGAATCTTGTTGTTGTTGATTTTGTTGTTGTTGTTTAAAACGAAATTTTTTTTCAATTTTATTATTAAGCTCATCATTATTATCATAATTGTTTTGTTGATTATTATCGCTGGATATCATTGGATGATCATGTTTATTCACATAAACCTGGATTTAAAAAAGAAGAAGAAAAGGATTATCAAGGATGAAAAATCCCATAACAAAATGAAAATACCGTTTTTGGTTTTTTAAATTCAGGTACCATATCTTGAAAATAATCCGGTTCTTCAACGGTATCAGCGATTTCTTGTTGTTGTTGTTGCTGTTTTTGATGTTCACCAGAATTTGATGATGATCGATTTTTTGTATAATTTAAATCATAACTATAATTTTGTTGTTGTTGTTTTGATTGTATCGATGTTAGACTATAATTTGAATAATTGTATAAATCTATCGGATGATGGTGAAAAACAAACAAAGGAAAAATGAAAATTAGAAAATGAAAAAATATTAGAGAAAAACTGTACCTTGTTCAGTATAACTTTGAACATTTGGAAATTTGGAATTCTGTTGTACATTAGGATTATTTAAAATTGATGGAATGGTTGTCGTTGATAAAATATTGTTGTTGTTGCTGCTGTTATTGACATTATTATTATCATTACCATCATTCAATGGTTTATCAATAACAACAAAATCAAGATTATATTGTAAATTATTTTCATTTTGATCATCATCATTTGATTGTTGTTGTTGTTGTTGATTTTGACGACGAAATACAAACAAAATTAAACGTTTCAAATAATTGATTAGCCACCAAAGACAATTTTTTATTTGTCTAAATACTATTTTTATGTAAAGTAATAAGGACATTTTGCGGATCAAATTTGTTTCTTTCTTCTTCTTTGACTTCGAATGTTGTTGTTGTTGTTGATAAAGATTATTGTATTTATTTTCGAAAACTAAAACAAAAAACAAAAATTGCTCGAACGACAACAACAAAATAGGCCAGAAAAACTACAATGATCAGATGATTTACAAACGAAAAACGAGAAAAAGAAAAACAAGCATTTCGAAATGAATATCACTATCGCCATCTATTGGATTCGAATAGTAATTTGTGTGTTGTAATTTGCTGTTTGTAATTTATTTTTATTTTTATTATTTTTTAAAAAGAAACAGAGTAAAAAAAAATTGGAAAATTTTTAATAAATGAATGAATAAAAATGATAACAATGATAATAATGATGATCGATGATTTATAATTTGTAATTTATAATTTATAAGTATAAAAAAACTCATTTTTTAAAAAATAATAAATATTATTTTTGGAATTCAATGAAATGAAATGAAAATTGAAAAGGAACAAATTTTAAATCGCAAAAAAAAACAAAATACAAAATACAAAAAACAAGAAAAAAGAAATAGTATTTTTTGGGGGTAATTCTCTGGCCACGGTCCAATAATGATTGATTGATTGATTAATAACTTTTTTTTTCTATTTGTTTAATAATTTTTTAACCGTTTTAATTAACGGTACAATTGAATTTAATGATTCACAATTTTTTAAAAATGGATGTTCCAATAGATCATTTGCTGACCAACGTTTATCAACATCAATTTCCAAACATCTTAGGAGGAAAGGGAGAGAAAAAAATCAATTAATTTAGATTTTTGCATTTCTCATTTGCATCTTAAAAAATTTACCTATCAAGAAAATCATTCAATTCGGATGAATGTTGATCTCTATTTTTAATTTCTGGTTTACCTTTTGATGCAATCAAATATAATGCTTTAATTGGATGTTCATTTATATATGGTGGTTCACCTTCTAACATTTCAATAATCATTATACCTAATGACCATATCTTGAAAAAAGAAAATGGAAAATGAAAATGAAAATAAACACTTTTTGCCACACAATAATATTGCATTACTTACATCAACTTTTGGACCATATTGTTTACGTGATACAACTTCAGGTGCCATCCAATATGGAGTGCCGACCATTGTTTCACGTTTTTCTTGTGGCATAATTTGTGCACAGAAACCAAAATCAGTTACTTTTACCTGGCCATCCATTTCAAGTAATACATTATCACTTTTTATATCACGATGTATTATACCCTATTTTGGATGATTTTATTTTTTTTTAAATTAAATTTTGAATATAAAAAAAAACTATTGAATAAAAAACAAACTTTTGAATGTAAAAATGAAATTGCTTTAACAATTTCACGTAAAATTGCTGCAATTTGTGTTTCACGCATAATTGTTTCAGTAATAACATCAGTTAATGGACCACCTTCTAAATATTCCATAACAACCCATAAATCAGTATCATCAACTAAATAACTATCCAAATAATTAACTAAATTTGGATGACGATTATCTTTCATAACACTAATTTCACGACAAATTAAATCCGGTTTTGGTTGTTGTGAAATATTCATTGTTTTAATTGCAACTTTTTCTTTTGTTTCATTATCCAATGCAGTGAATACAGTACCCGAAGCACCGGAACCAATTTTTTTCAACATTTTATATCGTACACGTGGATTACCCGAATTAACAATACTTTTAAGCAATTGTTTAACTTCATTTTCAGTCATTGGTTTAGCTTTTTTTAATTCTTTTTTACGTAAAACTGTTTTTGTTTGTCCATCACTATCGGAAATTTTTTTCATTGATCCAGGTGATTCGGATTTTTTCTTTAATTTCTGATGATTATTATTATTATGATGATTATGATGATTTGATTTTTCCAATTTATTATTATTATTATTTAAAACATCTTGATGATTATTATTATTTTCTTCTTGTTGTTGTTGTTGTTGTTCTAATTGTAAACGTTTTTTTAATTGTTTAGCTAATTTATCCTGTTCAATTGATTGATTTGTTGTTGTTGTTGTTATAGCAGCATTGTTGTTGTTGTTGACAGGTTGATCAGCTTCACTATCATCAGTTTCATAAAGATTACTATTTTTATTATTATTACTTTGATCACCGGATGCTATTAATCAATCAATTGATTTTAAATTAGAAAAGTTAATTGTTTTTTGTAATCGGATTTTTTTACAAAAGAAACTTACATGAATCATCATCATCTAATAATATTTTAGATGAATCTTTTGATTGTGGCCATGTTTCTTCAATTTCTTGTATTTCAGTATTAATTAAATCTTGATTAGCTAAATATTTTTCTTGTTTACGTTGCATTTCATATGTAACTAATTGTAATGCATTAATTACTGCTTCAGGATTTTCTTGTTGTTCACTACGTGTTATATTTGCACCATGTAATAAATTTTTCCATGGTTGTGGTAAACCTTCAATTTCACCTGTATTCATATTATAACCAACATGTAATTTATGTTTTACTTCAAATGGCCGTCCAATATTTGATACAATCGGTACATAACCAGATTGTTTTGTTTGATTTCGACGTGATGGAAATATTTTATTTATTATATTGCTCATTTTTGTTTCGATGTTGCTGATGTTTCAGTTGATTTATTCAAGAATTTCAGTCAAACAAACACCCAGAGAATGATTACGATGATGATAATAATGAATCACAGACACAGTGATGTAATAAAATTCTGGCAATGTTTTTTTTACTGTTGTTGAATTCTTCTGGGTTTTTTAGTGGTTGATGGAAGAAGAAGAATCACATTGAACCTTGAAAATGAAAAATTGGACAAGAGAAAAAATTATTAGTTTTCAGTTGTTGAAAACAAAAAAAAAACACCACGGTAACCACTAAATATTTTCCTGATTTCAAAAACAAAAAAGAGCCACGCAAACAACAACAACAACAAAAGTGAAAAAAATTGGATTGGATTGAGTAACACAAATCAACAAACAAACAAACAAATGATTATGAAAATTGGAAAAAAAGGAAATGTCCATTTCCTTCTTCATTTCAATTCATTCAATCAATTTTTCTTCCACAATAAACATACATTACATTACATTTAGTGTTAACTTTTCTTTTTTCACAACCACTGATCACATATTTATATAGATCATATTATCAATTTTTGACAATTTTTCAATTCATCACCAGTTCAGTTGATTTGAATATTTATTTTCATAATTGAAATATGATTAGGTTTTTTCGTTTCGTTTTTCGCTGCATTCATTTAACCAACCAATCAAACTATTATACCAATTTGTCGTTGGTTACACACACATTACACACATAAATAATATTCATCAACATTCGTAATAACATTCATATGTGTAATCTGATCATCATCATCATCATAATTTGAAACTTTGATGATTGCGTCACAACAACAACAACGAAAAACACAAAACACAAAACGCAAAGCACAAAAAACGCAAAATACGAAACACGAAACAAATTAACACGAGAAAAAAAAATTAATCAAAAAAATCAAAAGAATTCAATATGAATTTGATCCAATTTTTTTTTGTTCACTATTATTATTATCATTATTGTTTATTTGATGTTTTAATTTGTAATTTGGTATGTTAATTGTGAGTTGTCATTTTATTATCATTATTATCATCAAGTGTATTGTGGATTAAAAAAAAATTTTGCTGCTCTCTCTCTCTCCAACCAAGACAAAACACATACATAAGAAAAAGAGAAAATTTTATCATCATTTTTCTTGTTGAAGGGTATCCATTATCTGAGAGGATATTTGAACGAAAAGGAGATAAAGAAACTATAGTAGAAAAAAAATTGATTTTAATAAATATCAAATATCGATCGATCGATTGATTTGATTTGATTTGATTGAATTTGATTTTCTGTTTCTATTGTCGTTTTTGAATCATTCTCACTTTCACTCTCTAGGGATTTTGTTTTTGTTTTTCTTTTACTGTTGGTTGGTTGGTTGGTTAGGCGTATAAAAGATACTACACTATTAAGATAAGAAAAAAAAATTTTCTTTTGGTTGTTTAGTTTTGGATTTAAAAAAACTGTGTTATTTGAAAGAAAAAAAAATCTGGTTAGTTTAAGTTTGATTTTTTGCGGTTAATATTTCCAATTCACTCTCTCTCTCTCTCTTGCTGTTTTCCACAGAAATTAGCAAGTTTAAGATTTCACTGAGTACTTTTTTTTCTCAGTTCTTTCTGGTTCACATCATCATATTAATCAAAGATTTTGTTTCGGATTTTTGAATGTCTAAATTTTTGTTGTATTTTTACATGATTTTATTACAAACCACAAAATTAATCTTAACAAGTGTGTGTTGCTGGCCTTTGGCCAGCAGCACGCACACTTGCTTCAGCCCGTAGATTCTGGCAGATGAGCGGCTACGCCGCCCATCTCCCAAATCTTTGGCTGAAGTTTTGTTCTTTTGGGATTCGATCCAATTATTTATTTGTTTTCTATCCATTTGTTTCGGGTTTCACCGAAAATCGGTCCAAAAAAATATTGGAAAAAATCGCCAAAGATAGCCACAAATATTGGCGCTTCACTTAGTTCCTCCCGGAAAACCTAATTGCACAAACCTAACCTAACCTGCTTAAGGCCGCGGTCCCATTACAATGAGACCGGGGCCTAAGCGTTAACAATTGTTTCTATCCCGAGGCCATTCATGTTGCGCACGATGTTGCGCACATTGACTATTTCTGCAGACCCTTTCTAACACATTTGTGTATTAAAAATTTCCTAACACATTTCTCTGGTCACCATACTTTTTTGTGCACGACACTCTCGAGAAGCTTCGCTTCTCGTGTTTATTATATAGATATCTGTCTTGTCTTGTTATTTGTCATCAATCATCATGATTGTTGTCAGACGAAAAGATTGTTACTAAGTTGGTTGTTGTTGTTGTTGTTGTTTCCGATAAAAGAAAAATTCCCGGAAATTTTTTTTTTTTTTTTTTTTTGGAAAAGATTTTCTGCTATTGATTTTAAATGACAAAAGATGTCGCCATGTGGTTTAATAATAATTTTTATGAAAAAAAATTTTTTGAAATTCAATCTAAATGACGTCAAATAAATTTGGATTTCAATGATGGAAATTAAACGGAAAAAAAAGAAAATTTTTTGAAAAAACCAACCAACAAAATATATTGGTCAAACAAACATGACGGCATAGGAAATGATGTTATTTGATGTTTTTCGCTCGAAAACGAAAAACAAAAAACGAAAAAACCTTTCGATTTTCGATGGAAATCTTGTTTTTCCAAACAAAACAAAAAAATCAAATAATGTCATCACGTAACTTTTTGGGATTCAAATTTCACTTACTTTAGATTATTATTTCATTATAAGTTAATTACAAATAACTATAATGATTTTTGGTAATAATGATGATGATGATAATGATCTTAATAATTACGATGATGATGATGATTATGATTATGAGATCAGACTTACACCTTAAACGTAAACGTAAACGTAAACAAACAAACACACCATACACTTAATTTATTTAAATAATAACATCGGACATCGACATTAAACAATCATTATCAACAGCAGCGATGATGATGATGATTTTTGAAATACGATGATGAATCAGCCGTAGAATTTCTACCTTGTTTTGTCAGAAATTGATTGAAAAATGTTGATTAATAGAAGGATTATCATGGAAAGGTTGATTTGAATTGCATGTGTGTGTATGTTTGGTGTTTATGAGTGAATAATGATGATGTGATGTGATGTGATGTGATGATCCAAACCGAACAAGATGCAAACTACTAAACATACAAAACAAACCAGAAAACAAACCAGAAAAACACACATGTAAAAAATGAGAGAGAAAGAGAAAAACACTCATTACATCGACAGATTATGACGATTGTAGTGTTGCGTGGGTGGATGGATGGATAAATTTTTTGATATCAAAAAAAAACAAAAAACAAAAAAAAAAATTGTAATACATTGTGTCTATATAGTGGAAATATCAAATAATCAAATTTGTATTTTGCCTGTTTGTTTGTTTGTTTGTTGTGACACATATCATAATCAATTATTTTTATCGTATACTTGTAAAACGTTACTTCTTCTGTTTTCTGTTTTGTTGATTGCATAGATTTATACGCTGTAAATGTATATAATGCATATCCTTCGAATAGAATTGATAGAGTTTAGGGTTTGGCTGATGTTAGTGATGTTGCTAGCGGTTCAGTTTGATTTGGTTGGTTACTGAACTGGGATACTGAATTATTTTTATTTTTCTGTTTCATAAAAATTCTGTTAGTTTTTCAACCAACAAAATAAACAAAACAAAAAAATTCCAATTCAATAATCAATCACATCTGTACGTATACGAATCCAGTGAATATAAATATTTACTCAATGTAAAAATGAAAATAACCGGTACCGGGTTTTTTTTTCTTCTTTGGCTACATTAATGCTGTCGGATTCATTTTGGTTGCATTTTGATTAGTCATCATCATCATCATCATCGATAGCAATATTTTTATTTGATGATGATGATGATAATATCCAGAAGTAGAGATACTATACAGAACCATTGATTAATTTATTGCACATGCGTAACACATACTAGTGTGATTACAATCAATCAATCAAAAAAAAAAAAAAAGAAAAGAATTACAGAAAATCCTGACCATCTGTTCTGGGTACAGATATTCTACATTCGAAATCAAACAAAATTCAAATAGAGAGAGAGAGAATCGATCCATAAAATTGCAATTTTTGTTTCACAGTCACTCCTTACTACCACTACTAAAATAATTTGAAAAATTCAGGAAAAACTAAATGAAAAAAATGTCAAATCAAAATTATTAGTTAATCATCATCATCATCATCGAAATATTTGATGATTATTATTGAGAGAAAAACAAAAAATAATGTATCTGTTCAATGATAATGATGTGCGAGGTGTGTGTGTGTATGTGTTAATATCGAGTGTTTGATGGATGTTTTTATTTTTAGCTTTTGTAGTTTTTTGTATTTTAAATCTTTTTATTTTTGATTCGAAATAAACATGCGCACTTCATTTTTTGAATTTTTTTTTGTTTCGTTCGCTACATTGCAATTAGGCGTGGCACGTGTCTGGTCGAATACCGTCGACAACGATGATGATTATCATTCGACTTGTAGCTTGTTGGTTGCAACAAAAAAAAAAAATTGCATCAAAATTTTGAAATTCTTATCGGAAAAAAAAGTATTTTGGTTTTCCAGATTGCCGGATCAAAAAAAAATCCCAGAATGTAGAATTTTCGTTTTTGGTTTGTTTGTTGAATTCCCGGATTTCCCATTCTGGTAATCGGTAATTTTTTCGGGAATTCGTATACAAGTAAAGAAGTTGCACCCGCTAACAATTTTCTTCAAAATTATGATTTCAGTGAGAATCTTGATCGATAGATGGCGATATCGTTTGTTTCTTTTTTTCAAAAAAAATATCCATTTTTCAAACAGCAACCGAGAATCAAGAATCAAGAACAAAACTCAGTAAAGATTTTGTTGTTGTTGTTTTGTTGTTTGGTTGAATTTGATCAACTTCTTCTATGTTTTATCAGTCAATTCACGTATTCACAACAACAAAAAATGAATTGTCTATGTTGTTTGCCTATCTATTTTTTTCCATGTTGATTTAGTTGTTTTGTTTTGTTTTGGTTCGATTGAATAGAGTGAATAAAAATGAATGAATGAATAGTACACCAAATGGCGGATATTTTACACTTGACTAAATCTTTTTTTTTATTCGGATATTTTTTTTTCTCCCCATTTTAACCAGAAAAACGCACGCATGCATTTTTTTTCTCGCTTTACCAAAAGCAAACCAGAAAAACATCTCTTTATTGATCCAGAAGTGTATCCAGAGTGTTATATTTATTTATTTTTGGATAAAAATTCTAGTTTATAACCATAATTCTATAACATATTTGATCCAAATATTTTTTTGGGTTTTGTTTCTTAATAATATTATATTTTCATTATGGATCTATGAACAAATCAAACCAGAAAAGAAAAAGAACCAGAGAAAAAAAACCATTTCTTTCTAGCATATAGTTCAGAAGAATTTCCTTATTAGTCTGTCCAGAATCAGAATCAGAACTACAAACAGAAAAAAAATCATATTCTCCAATCCAATTTGAATCAAATGAATGAAAAAAAGAAATATCGCCCGAATCGACCATAGAATTTCAAACATACATACACACACACAGAGAGAAAAATTCATTGATGCATGCAATAAAAAACCGAAAACCAAAAAAGAAAAGGAAAAAAAATTGTATAATTAATTTATCTTTGTGTAAAAAAATATCCGGTATGTTTTTATTCAGCAGTTTTTTTTTATTTTGCATCGCCATTTCGTTATTCATTGTTTAATGTCGGGAAATTTTCTTCGGAAACCGAGTTTCCTTCTACACTATTTATTTTCGGGAAAATTTTTTCTTTCAAAAATTCATTTTTTTTTCATCATCATTCGATGATCATCATCATTGAATTTACCTTTTCTTTTTTCTTTTTTTTCTGTTTGTTTGTTTGTTGTTTGGTAAAACCACCAAAAAAAAATTCGTGCAATGAATTTTTAATTGAATCATATCAGGCGGAAAACCTCAATCGTCATCGACATTTGACAAAACCAGAAATGAAAAAATACTGAAAAACTGAAAAACTAAAAAAAAAACGAAATTTACATTTTAAATGAACAAACATACATCGTGTGTGTGTGTGTATCGTTGTTGTTGTTGTTGTTGTTCAAAAAGCACATGCATAGAATTTTTTTTTCATTCAAAAATGTGTGGTTGGCGAATAAGTGAAAAAATTCAAGTTTTTTTTTCGAAAAATTTCTTAAACCAAGCGAAAAAAATGATAAAAAACCCTTTCAATGAAAAAGAAAGAAGAAATTCAAGGAAGAAAGAAAAAAATTCCCCAAAGAAACCCAGAGAAAAGAAGTGAAGAAAACCATCGAACAAGAATCCTGAATTCTGATCCAAAAAAAAAATTCTACTTTTGATCCAAACCAAACAACTACTAATCGAAAACATCAAAATATCATTCATTTGATTCAATTCATTTTTGTATACACACACACATACACACACACAACAGAATTCTGTTGATGATTCTGATGATGATGATGATAATTCAATCCTGGCGGCAAATATTATTAAATTATGTTTTTCATGTTCATTGAATTTTCTCTTTTTTTTCGCATTCTATTTGTATATTTGTTTGGTTTGGTTTGGTTGTTTTTCTGGAAAAAAACTCCAATGTTGTTGTTGTTGTTGTTGTTGATAATGAAATTTTCTCATTTTTTTTGGCAGGCAACTGTGATTTTTTTACCCGAAATTCTGGCTTTTTTGCATTTGAAATATTCCTTGAATCCTTTTTTTTTGTTGCTTGAATTCTATTCTATGAATTGAAAGATTTTTTGGAAAGAGCGAGAAAAAAAAAACTTTATAAAAATGATAATTTGGACAACAACAACAAGTTTTTTTCTCCATTCTTTTCTTTCAAGTTTAGTTGAATTTGGGTACTGCTAACTGGCTTAATTTGATATAATCTCTTATGTAAATCTTATATGTTCTCATTACACCATTGGCTATTTTGAAACAAGAAAAAATACAAAAAATCCAAAGTTTTTTCGCCCCAATAGATTTTTGCATGAAAACATGAAAAACATACTTTACACTTGTTAAGAGAATTTCGTGTTTTTTTCGTTTTTCGTTTTTCGTTCAAAAACATAATTCAATTATCACCAATCATCAATTCATTTTTTTTTTGTTAACCCAGAACCATGTAATACTTACTTAAATATATTTACATATTTCCATCCCTTTTTTTCTTCTGGATAAATATGTTTCGCAAAAAACAAAAAAAAAGAAAATCTTTAAATCCAGAACAAAGCAAAAATGTTAATCAATTCAATTCAATACCGTTGTGATTGAATGAATGGTTGCTGATGCTGATTTCAATGATGATGATGTTAATCAAATTTTATCAAAATGTAACGCCTTTTGTTTGTCATTTGGATTTACGTTTTTCGTTTTGGCGAGATACAAATAAAAACACCCCTCAGAAACAAACAAAACAACAGTTTTAGTTCATTCATTTCAATGAGAAACAAACAAACATAGAATACTAAACACACAGAACACAAAGAAAAAAAAATCATGTAATACATATGTCCCGAAGGGATGTTTTTTTTATTTTATTTGTTATCATTAATATAATCCTCTCTCTCTCTCTCTCTCTCTCTTTCTCTTTTTACAATTGAGTACATGTTTTTCTCGCCATATTACTCGACAACTTGTAATCGGATCAATAAAAAAATTCAAATAATTTTTCCTTTTGTCCCTTTGTTCATTCATTCATTCATTCAGTATTTTGTTATGGATCACCTTGCTGGTGAAATCCATAACAAATGGAAATTTGAATGTCATTTTTTTGTTTTTGCTTTTTTGTTTTTTTGGAAATCAAAATTATTTCATTTAAATAACTTAATCATCAATGAAAAGTTTTTTTTATTTTCAAAATTTTTTTTATTATTTGATTTGGCTTTTTTTTCATGTGAAACAATGAGGGGCGTTTTTGTATGTTTGTTAGTTGTGTATGTGGCTTGATGGGTGTAAATAGTTTGCCTATTTTAATAATTCTGATTAATAATTCTGGCTACTATTGCGCATATGTGTGTGTGTGTGTGTGTGTGTTGATGTAGGTGATGGGGGGTGTAAGTAGACATAAAAATTCTGTAATTTTTCGGGATTAAAACATCTCACTTATACAGGTAAAATGAATTTTTTTTTTCAATTATGATTATTTGATCCATTTTTTGGTGTTATCGTTATTGATGGTGATGATGGTGACGTTGTTGTTGTTGATGATGATGATGATGATGATGATACTGATGATGTTGATGATGATAAATGTTCGGATAATGATTCTGAATGACATAGATTTGTTGTTATTGTTGTTATTGGTGGTGGTGGTGGTGTTGTTGTTACATGACTAGCTGTAATTAAATTTCCATTTGTTATCATTGATAATGTTGGTGATGATATTGTTGATGTTGATATAGCCGATTTATTCCATAATGTAACTTTATTAATACAATCAACTGTTGTAATTAATGTATTATCATTTGTTATTGTTGATATTAAACCATTTTGACTATTTTGACTATTTGTTGATGATGATGATGATGATGTTGTTGTTGTTGTACCTGGTGACCATAAACCATTACCATTTGATTGTTGTTGTTGATGTTGTTGTTGAATCACCGGATGTTGTTGATGCGGAAGATGTGAATGATGCGGATGATGATGATGATTTGTTTGAGATGAATGTGATAGTGATGGATGAGAAGGATGTGAATGTGAATGAGGTGAATGATGTGATACTGTTGATTTATTCATAAATTTTTTCTGTCTTGCACGTGAATTTTGAAACCAAACCTGTGTAACACGTTTAGATAATCCAGTTAATGTTGCAATACGTTCTAAATCTTGTCCATCTGGATTTGAATCTTGTTGAAAATTTGCCTGTAATACTGATAATTGATCTTCAGTAAATGTTGTTCGTACACGTTTTGTTTTTGAATTATTTGAATTATTTGAATTATTCGAATGATTTAAATTATTTGTTGAACTTGATGATGATGATAGACTAGAATGACTACGTATATTATTTAATGTTGTTGTTGTTGTTGTGGTTGATGTTGGTGTTGATTGATTTGTTGAAGAAGGAACAATATTATCATTAGTTGTTATTATTGTTAATGATGTTTGTTGTTGCTGTTGTAGATGTCTATTTTGATTATGAAGATGATGATGACTATTTACACCTAAATTATTATTTGATGTGTTAGCAGTGATGGTGGTGGTGGTAGTTTTTTGTATTTTCATTGATTCGATCGGATTTGGATCATTATTATCATTAATCGACGGTGATTTATTGATTATTGATGACGGTTGTTGGGATAAAGAATGAATTGATTGTGGCTGTGTTTCAATCGTAATCGTCGATGATAATGATGATAATGAACCACGATTCTGATGATGTCGACGTTGATGATGATGATTATGATTATGATTATCAAATTGTTGTTGTCGTTGTCGATGATGATGATGATCATCATCCATTCGCATTGGTTTATTCAACGATTCATCTGAATTTTTTGGACAAAATTTTTCAAAAAAAAAAATTTTATAATTTTAAAATAAAAGAAAAAACCCTCCTTACCTTCTTTAATACCAAAATGTAATTTACAAACTAAACGATAACTAAGTTGTTGTTGTTGTTGTTGTTGTTGATTATTAATCAAAGTTGTTTGTGATGAATTTGAATTTATTGAATTTGGTGGTGATAATAATGATGATGGCTGTTGTTGTTGTTGTTGTTGTTTTTCTAATGTAAATTTTTCACCAGTTGATAATTGTCGTTGACAAAGATCACATGCAAAACAAGCTAAATGATAAACAAGTAAACCGGCACGACGTACCCAATCATTTGATGATATAATACGATCACATTTTGAACATTTTATTATTAATTTACAATTATCATCTTTACAATAAATACGACCATTACGTATATAACATGAACGTGATTGACTTAATTGTCGTCCACATTTTGTACAGCTTGATGATAAAAATCAAACAAAAAACAATAGAAAAACAGAAGAATAGAAAACAAAATCATATAAATTGAGATAATTTCAAACAATATTGGATCGAAATAGTGGCAAATGAAAGATAACATTTGAAAAAAAACATACCAAAGACAATTTATATGCCAATTATGATAACCGGAAACAGAGGCAATGATTGGTGATGTTGAAAGTGTTTGTTGACAACCAAAACATATCTATTGAACAAAAAATAAAAATAACAATCGATACAATCGATAATTGAAAAAAGGAAAAATAGAAATAAAATTAATTCATCTTTAGGTCAATTGGGATTACTGAATAAAATGAAAAAAAAGTGGAAAAAAGAATACATCTTAACATCATCAATTGAATTGACCAATGGTCATTTCATTTTCGTTTTCCTCATTATTATCACCATCGATTCTGTTGACATTCTGTTCTTTTGTTACTATTAATTTGTATCAGTTTTTTTCCTCGTTCAATTCTCTCGCCCACGCATTTCTTTCTGTTTTTCCTCTCCGGTCAGTCTATTTTTTTTTTTTTTGTTTTTTTTTTGTTTACTTGATTGTCATCCAATAAAAAAAATAGGAAAATTTCTACGAAATACGTGTCAACACGTTTCTGGAACGTGTTTTCAGTAAAAATTTCTCGTTGATGGACGTTTTTTGTTTGAGAAAAAAAACAAAAATTTGCCAATCGATTTTCATTTCTTTTATTCGAACAACAGATCTTAACGAAAAAAAAAACAGAAACAGAAAATGTCTAGCCTGAATTCATTGAAGAAAATGTCAGCAACAAAAGCAAGACAAAAAACAAAAAACAATAAATAAAGTCATAAACAATTTTTCGGATCGTTTGGTTTACTTCTTCTGCCCAAAAAATGAACAAGGAACAAACCCCAAATCAATACAGGAGACAAACCAAAAGGCAAATGAAACAACAACAATTTTTTACAATAACCGGTGATGATTGAGAGAGAGCGATATATTGAAAAATTTTGAAAAAATTTTTGAAAACAAAACAAAACAAAAAAAAAGTTGTTGTTGTTGTCACAAAGTCATAAATATCCCGAGAAAACAACAACAACAACTCTAGCAGTAAAAAAGTCTCCATTTCATTCATTCAATGTTTATTGATTTTTTCTATTTCTATTTCGTTCGTTTTTCAGTTTAAATATTTATTATCCTATCCATTTACAACAACAACAACAAAAATGTCAAGAAGCCTTTATCTTTTGGTTGACAATTTTTCTTTTTACCATTTTTGTTTTTCATTGAAATCGTTTTTCAGTGGTGGTGATATTTCATTTTTTTGATAGATATTCTTATTTTTTGTAGTCAACCAACAAGTATCACAATCCAAAAAAAGAAATGCCCATTTTTTTTGTTAAATTTATTGTTTGATTTGGCTTTTGGATATCGGTTGTTGGGTAGATAAAACAACCATACTGGAACAGTATTATTCTTTTTTCCTTCAGTTTTTTGGTCACGGTTGATCACCACAATGATGATGTGTTTTTTTCATTTCGGATATTCATTCGGTGTGATTTTTATGGTTCATTTTTTTTTCGTTTCACTCACTCACTCAATCAATTGACTCAACATATTGTTCACATTATAATCGGTACATGTTGTTGTTGCATCAAATTCAATTCAACAAAGCAAAAAAAAAAACAGATTACAAAAGGTGGGAAGTTGAATGAATGAATGAATGAATGAATGAATGAATGAATAACAATTGACAACACTAGAACAGAAAAGAAAAGAAAATCCAACCAAAAAAAATCTATCTGTTGATGTTTTGTGGTTGGTCGTAGTTTCATTGTTGTTGTTGTTGTTGATCCAAAATCGAGTGCCTTTAGAAGTCAATTTGTTGTTGTTGTTCAAATTGTCACATTTTTTCTTTTTTTTTTTGTTCAATTGCACTCAATCTTTCCTTTTTTGACTTTTCAATATGAATATTATTGCTTGGGCCCGGTGTACAAAATGTATTTTTTTTGTTTGTTAAGTGAGAACAATTTTTTTGTTTTGTTCTTTTCACTTGAAACCTTCGCTATTCATAGAAACAAAACAATAACTGGAAAAAAATAGACAAGAGAGAGAGAGAGAGAGAGAGAGAGAGAGAGAGAGAGAGAGAGAGAAAGAGAAACTGTTGAATGAATCAATGACTAATATCGATGTACGAAAATAGAGATCCGAGAGATTTTTTCTGCAAAAGCAAAATATATTTGGCGCCGCCGGTTGTCATCATTTTTTTTTTCTTCCTGAGAAAATTTAATTTTCTTCATCTTGAGAATTGAATTTGAATTCAAATTTTTTAAAAATTTAAATTCAATAAACTTACTGAAACAAAAAAAAAATACTTGAAATTGAAACCAGAATTTTGAAGAAAAAAAACGAAACGCGTGTTTCTTTACACGCGTTTGTATAACCGAAAAAACAAAATCAAATTTTCCATCATCATCATCAATGAATGAATGATTTTCATTGATTTGTTCATCACCTTCGATCATCCGAAAGAGAGAAGGGAAAAAAATCATATTTTAAACAACAAAAAACGATCCATTCAAGTTGGTCGGTTGGTTAGTTGGTCGATTATTGTTGTTGTCATTTTTTTGGTTATTTTCTTGTTCCGTTCAGACTTTTTGTTGTTGTTCGCAGTGATTTTGGCTGTTTTATTGTAACAGTTCTTTTTTTTTCTTTTCTGATCAATTGACTTTCATGCAAGAACGAAGCGACAACAACAACAAAAACCCTCAAACCACTTGAATGAGAGACCAAACAACAATGGCAATGACAATGTTGGAAACAACACCATACCAATTGTGTTCCACTATTGCCACCACTAGGATTTTGTTGAAAAAAAATCAAAATGAAAAATAATAATTTTCAGGGCAAATGATTTTCCATTCATTCAAAAAAATCATTTGATGACGATCATCATCATCAAATGAACAATCAAAAAAAGAAACCGAATGATGAATTGAATTGAAAAAACTAAACTAAACTTGACCATACTGTGTCAGTCAGGCAGTTTACCATCATGCTTTTCCTGAATTTTTTTTCACAAATTTTTCATGATTGGTGATGACAATATTATCAGTGGAAACAAAAAAAATTTTTTTTTTTGTTCATACCACCAACAGTGTTATTATTAATAATTTTTTTCCGGGAAATTTTCCAGAAAAATAATTTTCAAAAAAATTTCTCATCTTTTTTTTAAATAATTGGATTTTTTTCTGGTGGAAAAAAAGGATTTCAAAAGAAACAGAAACAGCAAGTTTATCCAAAAAGATCGCACACAAACTACGATCATCATGATCGATAAATTAAATGTCCCGTATGGAATATTCTTTTGGAACAACAACATCAACAACAACGAAAAAAAAACGAAAATCTCTAGAGGAAATCAAATGATGAATATATTTTCTTTTGGTACGTGGGTGATATCTTTAGCTTGCTAGGCTAACCATTCATTTATTCATTCATACATCCAACCATACAATATCCTAAATAGAAACGGATATTTTATTTTTCACACTTTTTTTCACACATTTTGTTGTTGTTGTTGTTGTTTTCATCTGGAAAAAAAATCTACAAATGACAACAACAACAACAACAGACAACGAAACAAACGAAAGTAGAATTTTTTCTTTCTCTATTCGATTGTAACAAATTCAATTATTTTTTGTGAATAAAACAGTAGCATAAAGACAATAAAGAGAGAAAGATTCTGCCCTAAAGCTTTCATTTCATTCATTTATTTCTTTATTGATTTGATTCTTGTGTTAATGTGGAACCAGAAAAAAACTAGCCAAAAACAAAACAAAACCAAAAAAAATTGACAAAACATCACATCACACACACACAGAATGTATCAATTGTTTTTTTTTCATTTAAACAAACCTTATCAAATGATGATGATGATGATGAATCGTTCATTATTAATGAATTTGTCATTGTACCATTCATAAATGTTGTATTATCATTATTTGGTGATAATGTTGTTATATCATTTGTAGGTGAATATGAATTTTTCATCATCATTATCATTGATTTGTTGTTGTTGCTGTTGTTATTGGTCAATGTTGTTGTTGTTGATGTGGTCGATAATGTTGTTGTTGTTGTTGTTGTTGCTGTGGCTGGCGATTTTGTAGTTGATGATGGAGATAAAGATGATAATAACTGACCATTATTATTACCAACAATATTAACAATATCGGTATTTAATACCGATGGTGGTGGTGTTATTGGTGTCATCATTATTGTTGATTGTTGTTGTTGTTGTTGTTGTTGTTGTTGTTGATTTAATTGATTAAAATTAAAATTTTGTGAATGAATCGATGTTAATGATTCACCGGATATAGCCATTAATGAACTATTATTATTATTAATTAAATTATGAATATGATTTGTTATTAAATATTTGGATGATTGCTGCTCATAAAATGATGATGATGATGATGATGATATTTGCTGTTGTGGTTGTTGTTGTTGTTGTTGTTGATGATGATGATGATTTGATAACAATTCTGTATTACGATTACGATGATGATGATGATGATGTTCTAACATATCATCATCATCTTCTTCTTCTTCTTCTTCTACTATCAATGATGATGATGATGATAATGTTATTTGTGATTGCAATTGCTGTTGTTGTTGTTGTTGCTGATGTTGTAATGAACTATAAGGAACATTATTATGATGTTGAGATGATGATGATGATGACATAGGATTGGCGATAATATTATTTAAAAGATCATTACCATTTTGATAATAAATATTAGATGTAGGTGTTGTATAATGTTGTTGTTGTTGTTGTTGATTACTTAAATTATTTGCAATCAATTGATTGACAACATTAGCAGTATCACCACTAATTGGTCCAATTTGATTATTGTTGTTGTTAAAATTTGTTGGTGAATTTTGTTGTTGTTGATTCAACGACGTTAAATGATGTAAATAATGTTGCGATGGATGATAAGAATTTGTTTGCGATGATCCATTGATTTCCATCAATGAATTTGATTCATGATGATTAGTCAATGTCATTGTTGTTGTTGTTGTTTTGGAATTTTTATCAAAATTATTTAACAATAATTTTTTATTTTCATAATTTGTTGAATGTCGATGTTGATGATGTCGATGTTGATGATGATGATGATGATTGAAAAATTTTTGAAATTTTTTCGAAAATATTTTATCGTCATCACCATCACTGTCATGACGGATGCCAATGTGGCCGCTATTTCGATCCACTTGGCTATTATTATTATTTTGTTGTTTTTGGCTAAAATTTTTCAAAACACTATTATTGTTGTTGTTGATTTTTTTATTTTTCAAACAACGATTTTGATGCGGATGATGATGATGATGATGTTTATTTTGAAAATTATTCTGAATCATTAATTTTGATATTTTTTTGTTTTGTTTTTTGTTTTCTTTGGTTATTCAATCAATGATTTTTTTTGAATCATATTTTCATGGATTCAAAACACCAACCAAAACACAATGTTGATTTTAAATGATGATTTCTGTTGAAATGTTGAATGAAACAATTTCAGAAACAAATGAAACAAACGAACAAAACAAGCGAAGAACAAAGCCAAAAATTTTTGTTTTCCTTTTTTTTTTTTTTTGCTGAATCAGAAGCAGAAGAAAATTTTTTGGTTTTTCTTCACCCCATTATTATTATTATTATTGAATGATATAGCATAAAAAAAACACTGAATAAATAGGAGGAGTTTGTTTGACTTGTATAGTCTGTACAATGAAAAAAACAACAAAATCGTCTGATTGGTCTATTCAGCAGAAAAAAAGATCATCAAAAAAAAAAAAAAAAAAAATGATGAATGAAAAAATGCTTTATATGAATGAATAGCATCAAATAGTAACAGCCCATAAGGCGTGTCTTTTGTTTTGTTTTGTTTTCAAAAACATCCCGAAGAAGACGAACATCCACAATAAAAAAAAACCTCAATATGTTTTCTATTGAATGTTTTTGAAGTTTATCCAATACATCTTTGGCTGGGTTTGGTTTTTTTGTTTTGTTCTGTTGTTTTGTTTTGTTTCTGGAATTGAATTTGTATTAGTTTAAGTTTATCATCAATAAGTTTTTGTTAATATTTTCAACAACATTTCACTCTCTCCCTCTCTCGCTCTCTAGCTTTCTTTCATTCTTTTTCGATAACCGAGCTATCTCAAAAGTGATTTTTTTGCAGCATCCGAATTTTGTTCAATTTTTTTTGTTTGTTCAAAGTCTAACAGCGAAGCAAAACGAAATGAAATGAAAAAATATTTGTTTTTCTTTTCGTTTCGTTTCATCGATTCACTTATTCAATAATTTTTTGTTCTTTATATTTTTTTTTTTTTTTTTGGAATTGAAATTGTTTGTTTGTTTGTTTGTATTATTTTACAATAAGTTTTAGTTTTAGTTTCATTTTTTATCGTTGATCAATAATAAACTTTGCTTCAATGATCACATTACATAGTTTTTTTTCTCTCGATTTCTAAAGTTATGAACCATAAATGTTAGGCGCTAGAAATATAGTGAGATGGACATAAAAGTGAGAATTTTGAAGTTTTCAGCGAAGAAAAAAAATCGATGATGTAGAAAAAAAAATCGATGCCCCGAGATGAATTCTAAATTGAAAAGTACCCAAAAGTAATAAAGATTTTTGGATTTGGATTCTGATTAGCTTGAAAAATATATATGCAAATCGGAAATTTGGTTTTGGTAACGTAATGAGTAATCAATAAGAGTGAAAAACTAAAATTAATTAAAATCTGTTCCTGTCATTCCTAAATCAATACGGATGTTGCAATTTTGTTATCTAATTTTATGTGCTTGCTGTTGTATTGCATCAACAACTACAACAACAACAACAACATTATGATTTTGATTATGTTTCCCAAGAAAACATTACATAATGAATCAAAAAAAATTTTCCTTCATTTGTTGGCTGTTGTTGATGTTTAGGTAATTTGTAGTTTTACAAATACGTATCGGCCATAAAAAACTAAACAAAAACAAGTTGATTAAACTTCGATCATTCTCAAGTTACATTCATTGATTAAAAAGAAGAAACAAAAAACCGGATCATTCAGAATATTTAATAGATTTTTTTTTACAAATGATCATCATTGATGAAAATGGAAAAACGATAATATCTTTAATGTGGGTGTTACAAATACAAACATTTTTTTTCAGTGGAAACAGCCAAATATTAATAACAAAAAATAACAAAAAAAAAGGTAATCAAACAAACATTACCATGACTATATTGTGTGTATGCATTATGTAGATTTTTAATGATATTTTCTATGGAATTTCTTCTTTTTTTTCTGTTAAACAAAATTCTTTTGATTGTGAAAAAACAAAAACATTAACCATAATCATCATTCGAGATAGGTGATAATGATGTTGATTTGATTTGATTTTTTTTTTCAATGAAAATTGTTTTTTTTCCTTCTCATCATTAGTCAGGATCAATATTGTTTTGAATATCGATAAAGATGATGATTATTATATCATAACAAATCAATCGATCGATAGATCGATTTGTGTTTGATTGAATTACAGGTGTATTTTAGTGTGTGCGATGTTAATGCAAACGAATCCTTTATCGAACAATAAACATTCTCATAACGTACGTTTGTTTGTTTTTCATTCATTCATTCAATGAATTATTGAATGTTTTCAATACTTTTTCTTTTTCTTCTTCTTCTATCTTTTTTCCCTTGGGAATAAACAAATGACTAATGATAATGTTCATTATATCATCATCATCGTTAATTATTTTTGTTTTTTTAATTAATCAAACAACAACAACAACAACAACAATGTTGATGATTGATTCGTTGTCATCATCATCAACGACAACAAAGATGACGGAAAATATTTTATTTGATTGTTTACAATTTACACCATCAACAATTAAATATTGTGGTCATTCATTACCATTGAATCATTGGATTATACATAAAACTGATGATCTTATTGATGTTATGTCGGTTGATCCATCAAATCTATTAGAATATGTATTATTTATTGATAAAAATAAAGGAAAATTCCTTCTGAATTGGTCAGATTATCAAAATATATCTGAATTTTGTTTACATTTTGATTATATTTATTCAAGTCATTGTAAATTTGATAATTTTAAATGTTTATTAAATGCTTCATTTACAAGCATTGATCAGAATAATATTCAACCAAATATTACTTTGAATTATATTGATCCAAATGGTTGGCAACAAATGTACATACAATTCAATCTGATTGATCAACCAAAATCCTTTTTCCTTCATAAACCAATATTGGCTATTAATGGTCAAATTTTTCAACAGCAAAAAGAAACCACCAAGGAAAGTCTAAAACTAAATATGGATGCTTATATTGCAATCAAAATGATTGAAATTCTTCAGGGACAATGTCCAAAACGTATTGGTACAAGAAGTATGTTAATTTTTATGTTAATAATGATTTTTTTAAAAACTATTTTTATCCAAATCTATAGCTGGTTTTTGGATCAGTATAATGATCATATTTACCATTATAACATTATCACCATTTATCTATTTGATTGTGGAAAATATTTTTAAAGAATATCGAAAACGTTATCACAAATCAACAACATTACCAAAAATGAATTTTAATAAACTTAAAAAAAGAAACAATGACGACATCTTGTGATCGGGAAAAAAGGAGAAAACTAGCAAAAACGAAAACTTAATACTTTTTTGTACTCAATTCTTTAAAAAAAAATTACTCAATTCATTTTTGTTTTGGAAGAAAATTATTATTGTTATTTTAATATTTTTTAAATTTTGCAAACAAGAGAAAAAGAAAATTTATTCATTCAAAAAACAAAAAAAATGTGTCAATCAGATTTTGGTCCAAATTCCGTTGAACTATGTCCACCAATACTACCGGCTGATGAAAGTTGTGAACAATTCCCTGTACCATTTTCAGCTAATGCTGCTGTTGTAAGTGATTCTTCTTCTTCTAATGATGATGAACAATTTATTGGTTCATTCGGTTCAATTGCTGATGATGATTGTTGTTGTTGTTTTTGTTGATTATTATTCTGATGATGTTTTGTTGCTGCTGCTGGCAATTCTGTTGGTGGTGATAAATCAATAGAACCAGATGGTGATGGTTCACGTGAATCTGAATCATCATTATCATTTGAATCATCATTAATTGAATTATGTTCAACTTCTTCATATGGACATAATGTTTGTGGTAAATTATCGTCATCATCATCTGAATCATTTATATCATGACCATGATGATCATCATCTGAATCTTGATGATCGATTGATTTTGATATTGATGATGAATTTAAAGATGATGATGATGATGATGATGTGGATGAGGATGCGGACGACGACGACGAAGATGAGGAAGAAGAAGTTGATGTAGGAGGTGGTGGAGGTGGTGGTGTTAATGGTGTTGATTTACTTGTATCAATAGTGGATCGTTTTTTTCTTTTTGATGATTTTGATTCATTTATAGAATCTTTACCACCACCTTTATCTTTATTACCAAAACTTGATTGATTTGATGATAATGATAATGATTTAGATGTTGTTGATTGTTTTGATGGTATCGATTGTATTGATTTTATTGTTTTCTTACCATTCATTGGTGGTGGTGGTGGTGGTTTTGATAATTTAGGTGGTTCAGAAAGTTCGATTGTTGGTTGACTATTTAACATGATTACTTTTTTACCACTGCTACGTTTCAATGTTGAAATTGGTACCGATTCAATCAATGGTTCTTCCATTGAATGATTACTGATTATTGATTGTTGTGATCTTTGTTGTCGTAACAATGCTGTTGAATGACTTTTATTATCCATTTGTGTTTGATTATCACTTGATAAACGATGTTCACGTTGTAATGTTGCAATCGAACCACTAACCGATTTATCCGATGATTGAAGACGATTTAATTGTCCAGTTTTTATTCTTGGTATTGTTGTTTTTGTTGTACTTTCATAACTTGCTTGTGGTCGTAGTTCATTACGACGTAGTGATGAACGATTAACTTGTGCATATAATTGTCCATTCATTGGTTTATGATCAACAATTGTTGTTGTTGTTGATCGTTGTTGTTGCTGTTGCAATGAATTACGATGATGATAATGATGCGGATGTGAAGCATTTGAATGATGATATAATGAATCAATCGATGCTACCGACATTGAATCTGGTGGTGATGCAGTTGCATCTGCAAAATATCTTATTGCATTCGATATATTATATGCTGATGATTTATGATTTGATTGATGCATAATACCACCAATTGGACCGGTTGTTGTTGTACCATCATCATAAGCAGATTGACGACCATATAATAATTCTTCATTAGTAAAATAGATGGCACCACGATTTCTATAATAAACAATTACACCGATTATTACAATTATCAATATTATGATAATTAATAATGCCAATACAAGTCCAACATTTGGTTCGGTTGTTGAAACACGTAATTGTACAGTTGGATCTGTACACCATTCCTGTATAAAGGTAAATTATTTTTAAAAAATTGAAAATCACTGAAAAAAATTTTCAACTTACCAATTTCCAATCTTCAAGTAAATCAACACGAATACCATCCAAATTAGGTGGATAACGACAAATAGCACAACGATCATATATTTGACATGCTTTTTGATATGGATTCAAAACGATTGTTGGTAATGATGTTAAAGAATTTTCATCAAATTCTTGACTATCATTATTTATTGTATTTAAATTTTCAATTCGATCATTATTATTATTATTATTATATTTTGAATGAATCGATGAATATGGTGTTGTAATCCAATTACGAAAATATAATAAATGACAACGATAACATGACCATGGATTTTGATCGAAAAATATTAATGATAAATTTTTATATTGATTTAAAATGTATAAAAATTCTGAACTAAGTTCATATAATGAATTATATGATAAATCTAATACTTCAATCTGATATAGTTCATCTAATAAACGAACACTAATATTAACAAATGCATTATGACTTAGATTAACATGACGTAATGTTTGACGATTTTGTCCAAATAGATCGGATGATAAACTATTACTACTACCAGAATCTAAACGTAAATATGATAATTCAACAAATTCTAATTGACGTAATGGTGATAATAATCTTGAAACAGATATAGATGGTTCTTTTAATGTTGTTATATTGTTTAATGATAATTTTTTTAAATCATTACTTAATGATTCAAAAATTTTCGAATCAAATGTGGTAAAATTATTTGTAGATAAATCTAATTCAATGATTGTACAATTGGAAAATGTTTGCTCAGGTAATTCGATGAGATAATTATTTGATAATGATAAATGACGTAGATTTAGGCCAACAAATGCTAATGAATCAATTTGATTTAGATGATTATAATCCAAATATAAATCAATTAATTGATGTAATGAACTGAATTCAAATGTATTGATTATTTTCAGGTAATTATTACGCAAATCTAATATTTTAAGATTTGGTAAATTTTGATAAAATAATGAATGAATTTGTTTTAATTGACAATTACGTAATGATAATTGTTGTAATGAACGTAAATCGATTATATTTTTTGGTGGAATTTCATGAATTGGATTTGAACTTAAATCCAATGTTATTAAATTTGTTAGATTATAAAACAGTCTTGTTGTTATTGTATCCAAACGATTATTTGCTAAACTTAAATGTTTTAATCGATATAATTGTTGAAATGTTCCGGATGCTAATTCTATTTGATTATTGGAATAAAAAAATTTTTTTTTTGTTTGAATTTGAAAAGTTTTTACAATCAAATGAAAAAATATTCTTACCCGACAATAGATTATGGCTTAGATTCAATGTTTCCAATTGTCTTAATCCATGAAAATTTGAATCAATAAGATGTTTAATTAAATTTTGACTTAAATCCAATGTTTGTAATATTGTACGATAACGAAATGTTGATGAACCAATTGCTGGTATACGACTTTTTGTAATACGTAATTTTTTTAACCGAGGAAAACGATAAAACAATGGACCTAATGTTAAATTATTTGGTCGATCATTTGGTGCACTAATTACAATCGAATCAACATTCGATGATATACGATCAAATGGTATATCAATATAACCACCGTTATCGCATATAATTTCACGATTACCTAGATCATCATAACGACATAATCGACATGGACATAATTCTGTCCATTTAGAATCATTTGCCGATGATAATGTAACAATTATTAATGGATCAAAATTTGTTTGATTATCAAAATTCATTGATATGGATGATAATGTTGAATATTCATTTGTTGGTTGACCAAAAATTTTTACAATAGTCAATAGCCAACAATGAATAAATATTGAAATAAAATGATGATTATTCAAAATATTGATGATTTGCTGTTGGTTATTCATTTTTTTTTGTTTTTCAATCACTTTCTTTTTGTTGCTTCATTCAATGGATGATAAATTCTGTTGATAAATTCATTTTGTATCAATGCTTTTTATAGCTTATTTGGATTAGGAATTCATTCTGAAGATTTTAAAATTGTGATAAAAATTTTCCATTTGCAATATCGTTGCAATCAAGATTGATCAATCGAATCTGACTGGCTGACTGACTGACTGACTGAATGGTGAATGACTGAATTTTATGGAATTCAATTCAGCAACGATCATCATCATCATCGATATATAGAATAGGAATTCTGAATTCTTGCTGATGATGATGATAATCAGCGATGATATAAAGCAAAAAAAACTAAGGCGGTAACCCGCTAAAAAAAATTAAAGAAGAAAAAAAAATGTAGGAAAAGAAAAATTACGGAAACTTTTCTCTCCACCATAACCCACAACAAACATTAGTCATAGTTGTCTTTTTGGATCGGATTGTGTCAAATCATTGCATATGTTGTTGTTGTTGTTTACCAAGATGGGCGTGTACACAGATTTTTTTGTTTTTTTTTGTTGGCTATCGCACCTAGAATCTTGTCAATCTTGTCAAATCATCTGAGGTGAAACATTTTTGTTTGTTTGTTTTGTTCCAGAAATTCCTGGATTTAATTTTCAAAACTTTCAGGATCTTAGGTTGTTTGTTTTGTTTTTTTGGCCATTTTATTCTTGAATCCGGATATAAATTTTCATTATTCATTTTGGTTGGTTGACTGGTTAACACCCAAATATGATGACAAAATAAAGATGTGGTGTGAAATTTTTTTTTGTTTCTTCTTTTGGATTCCTGAAAACTTTCTGTCGGTTGGCTGAAAAGTATCAGACTTCAATTGAATTGGTTCGTTGACTTTTGCCCAAAATACAATAGATCTATCTATCGGTAACGAAAGAGTGTAGTGAAGAAACAAAAAACAAAAAAATAACCGATAGATCGATTGATCGGCCGTATTAAATTGATGATGGAAAACATAGCGATTTTCACTATGAAAATGAAATGAACTGAAACGATTTTCATTCCGTTTTTTTTTTCATTTTGGTGAAAAAAAATGATTAGAATAAGAGAGTTTGGTTTATCCAGAAAAAAAATATATACCGAAAATGAAATTGCAACCACACCCGTTGGTTCGTTTGGTTTTTCGGGTATAATCATATTAATATTAGTGGGTGAGGGAGAGGGGGAGTCCACAAATTGAAACTATCTGATTGAAAAAACTGAAAGGCAAGAATAGGGGGAGAAAGAGACGACGAAAGATATCATCACCTGCACAATATGATTTTTTCATCATCATCATCATCATCATCATCATCGATGATGAATATTAGGCCAATTCATTGAAATTTCAGGTGAAGAAAAAAAAATTCATGCAAACAAAATAATAATAATAACAACCTGGGTAAAAAAACAACAACAAAACATTTAGATCATCAACACCTAACTTGTTTATTTTCAGTTTTTTTGTGTGTTTGGTTTTGTTTTGGCTTTGACAATGTTTAATTGCAATAGATCACGAATTTTATTTTATTTTTTATATTTCAAAAAGAGAGAAAATGAAATGAAACATGTTATGAATACATATTGTGTGTGTGTAAGTGAATGAAATCAATTGCAATCGATAAATTCATTCATTTTGGTTGATAAATTTTGTTGTTGTTGAACACATCATCATTATTCAATTTTGTATGAAAAATGTATTTGTTTGTTTTTGGCTAAACATTCATCACATTATTAACATCCAATAAGATATTATTTTTGGAAAAGATAACAGGAGAAAATAAATTGAGTATGGTTATTGTAAAAAAAAATATGAATCACATTAAAAAAAAGAAGAATTCAATTTGTTTGGCCGTATCAAAGTTATTATAAAATATTTTTTTTTATGATCACAATTTTCGTTGTTTGTTGTTCAATATCCAAAAAAGCTATAAATCCATTGAAAAAATCCAACAATTGTTGACCAAATTGAACGTTTTGATTCAAGAATTTTAAACAATTCTTGATCATCTTTAATAAATGAATCGATTACTTTGTTTTTTAATGATAATGGCCATTCTTGTGCAAGACCATTATCTAATTGAATAATACAAATGTCATGTATCTATAGAATAGAATAGATTGAATTGGAATTAAATATGATTTAGATGAAACATAGACTACTTACAAATTTTTTAAAACGAAAAAATGTTGAATATGAATCTTTTGATGATATAATTATTTGTTTAGCAGTTTTTAATGGTATTTCAACTTCTTGTTTGAATGCATCAAGATTTTGTTTGGAACGTTTTTCGATTATTTGTTTGAGATTTGTAATTACTTCGTCAATAACTTTTTTATGAATTTTATAATCAGAATAAAGATTCAATGGTTGAATACATTTTGTATCAATACGAGATGATTCTTCTCGAACAATTTCATCAAAATGATCAAAATCAATAGGAAATTTTAGCCGTTCATTTGAAATACGTTCATCAAATTCTTTGTAACATGAAGCAAGTTCTTTTCGTAAAAATTTACCAACAGCCATTTCTTGATCTTCAAAAATTAATTGTTTTCGTTCATTCAACAAGCTATTTAATTTATAAATTTTTGATTTATAAAGTTCACGTTCGCTAGCAAAATTTTCTACACGATTTTCAAACATTTTTTTAGCATTATTTTCCAATTCATTTAAATAGGCAATAAATTTTGATAAAACTTTCGGTCGATTTGTATCGATCTGTAATTTGGAAAAGCCATCATTTATTGATGATTGAATATTTTCATCAAAATATTTATCCAAATGTTTATTATTTTCAAGCATTGAAGAATCGGCTGTCAAATCAATAAAACGTTCAATAAATTCAATATCACCGGTAATTTCTTCTTTTGGTACCAGATTTTTTATTTCTTCATAAAATTCTTCAGAAATATTTGATTTAAGTTTGATGGCAAATTGTCGAATATTTTCGGTCAAAACTGGATATTTTATTGACAAAAATTCATTGACAATTTCAGTTTCCATTTTTTTTCGAATAGAAAATGTTTTCATCTGAATTTTTTGCTTATTAACTGTTTTGATTAAAGTATATGAATTACGAATGTTATCAGCTAATTGTTGTTGTGATACATGAAGATGACTTTCAAGACCTTGCAAAAGATTCTGTAATAATGTTGATGATTTTTGTAATGCTGTTTGATGCCATTCTTCAAGATATTTCATTGAAACTGGTTCATTATTTAATTGTTCAACCAATAAATTATTCATATAATTAACATAGAATTTAAAACATTCATCAATTGATGATTGTTTTAAACGATCAAGAAATGCATCCCAACGATTTGGTATTTCGGTTAACGATCCAGAATTGGCTGCATTAACAAGCATACGAAATATATGTACTAAATCGGTACCGGTCATAGCGATTGAATTACGAAATTTTGGTCGTAATAAATCACTTAATTTTTCGATAAGTTCATCACGTTCATAACGATAATCATCTAGAAGATCATGTTCATCGGCACGTGATAAATCAGCTAAATGATATTTATTGGCACTTGGTATAAACAATGTATGACAATCAACTGATGGAAATATATCTTTCAATGATATTGAATAGGATTCAGTTTCACGTGTATGTGTTGATAATAATTCAATAAGCCAATCTTTACAATTTTTACCTTCATCAACATCTTGAACAAAATCCTGTATTACCCATATTAATGATGGAAATTGTAATATTTCTGAATCTAATTGATAAATTGAATTTTTTAATCTTTGAGGATGATCATTTAGCGAAACATTTGCTCGTGGTGTCATCACTGCTTTCAATGCAAACAATTGTGTACGTCTTGCCAATAATTCAAGATAATCAATATCTGATTGATCAATTATTTTTACTGAATTAAACAATAATGTTGAACTCATTAATGTTGCAACGGCAAATATTTTTGCATCATAATTTTCCGAAATATTTGTTGCAGCAAAACCTTCAGTATCGAGCATTAATGTCCAATGATCTTGTCGTTTTGAACCGAATTTTATTGGCTTTTTTGTTTTTGTAATGAAAAATAAAAGAGAAATAAATCTCATTTCACACATCATAATAAGACTTACCTTTCCCCAAAGCCATATACCCATCGTTTCAGGTGTAACTTTTGAACCGATACCAAATCCTTTTGATTTTTTCATCAATTGATTCATCAGATATGATTTACCTGAATGAAATTTTCCAACCACCGATATTAAACTTACTGGTTCGGTAATTGTATGCAAAAACTTCGGCAAAAAAAAATTCAATTAAATTTTAGTAAATTTTTCAATAAAACATACTTTAATATTTTCTTCAACAATTATTAGATTTTTATGTTCATCATCTGGTCGAACAAGCTGTAATGGACGATCAGGAAATAATGTTGAATCATATTCATATTCATTATTCAATGAATTTATATTTTCATCACCATTACAATAGTGATTATGATTGGATAATAAAATTAATGTGAAAATCCATATGGATAATGTCCGATGACAAGATAACATTTTTGTTGTTGTTGTTTTAGTCGGATACGAATAACAAATGTCCAAAAAGATCAAATTGAAAATCAAAAAATAAAACACCGAACAAAAAAAATCGAATGTTTTCGAATACCAAACCGAATCAAAACACCAACAACAAGTTGCTCACTTCATATAGTATATAAAGCAAAAAAAAAAAATTCGAATGTATTTCGAAACATTCGAATTTTTAAAATTTTTCTTGTTTCGATTTTGTAATTTGATTCAATTTTTTTTCGGTTTAAATTTGAATTTTAATTGAATTTTTTTTTTGATTTCAGAAATAAAACAATGACAAATAACGAAAATATCTGGAACAAAAACAACAGAAAAATATGTACAACAACAAAAGATGTGAAACAACAAACAAAAAAAAGTGAAATGTTAAATGTGAAATGAAAAATTTTTTCATTACAAAAAAAAAATAAAAATAAAAATAAATTGATTGAATTTGGGGTCGAGTGGGCAAAAGAATGTCGTCGAATGATTGTGAAACAAATCGAATCAAATCAATTGATTGATTGGAGAAAAAAAAATTTTTTTTTCAAGCAAAATTATCATAACCTTGTAAACCTTGTAAAATTGGATCATTTGCAAATAAATCAAAATTAAATGGTTCAAATGGTTCATCCGGTTCATCCGATAAATCTTTTGATGATGGTGATGATTGATTTGATGATGGACCATCACCATTATTTTGATTATTATTATTATTTAAATGATTTAATCCACCATCATCTGCATCATCAATATTATCATTTTGTATTGGAAAATTTCGTTGTTGATGATTATGATTATGATTACGTTGTTGTTGATTACGATTAAAATTTATCGGTAATTTTTTTCTCGGACGTAATTTATCTATATTATTTTGTTGTTTATTTTTTTGATTATTATCAGATTTATCCAAAATACCACCACGTATAATTTCAAAATTACCACTACCTAATATATCATATTTTTCAATATTTTTACTTTCCTGTTTACTATATAAATTTCTATGTTGTTTTGAATCTTGATCCGGATTACGTAATTGATTACGATTATTATTCATCATAGATGGTGTTAAAATATGATCGATTCGATTATTATTCGATGTTGTTTGTATTGATGGTGAAGATTTTTTTGACGTTGTTTTTGACTTTGTTTTTGGTTGTCGTTCTCGATTGAATCGTTGATGTCGTTGTCGATGATAATTTTGATCATATTCTTCTGGATTATCATCAGGATTATCATCCGAATTATCATCATTATCATCATTGTAGAAATTATCCTGATCTTGATCATCATCTTCATCCATACTTGATGAAGTTGATCCAGAATCATCATCATCATTGTTATCAAAATCAATTTTTCGTTGTTTCGGATTACGATGATGTTGTGTTTCTCTTCGAATACGATTCAATGGTCGTCGTAATATTTTTTTACGACCACCACCATCATCATCATCATCATTATCATCATCGTTACCATTATCGTTACCACCACCATTATTATTTTTATCACCATTATCTAAATCTGATTGAAAATCTTGATCAATTTGATAACTATTTGATTGAAATGAATTATTATTATCGATTGATGATCGATCCAATGGATCATCAATATCCGGATCATTATTATTATTATTATTTGATGATATTTGTCGTTGATAGATTCGTCGATCGGATGAATAAAATTTATTGTTTGTTGTTGTTGTTGTTTTCAATAGTGGTTGATTTGAATCTGGAAATGAAAGGATTGATTTGGAGGGCAAAAACAAATGAAAAGAAAAAACAAAAAATTTAACCACGATAATGAAATTGGTGTACGGAAAAACTAGAAACCATATCGGAAATTAATCAACAACAACAACAAAAGTGATCGATCGATCGATTGATTGATCGGGAATCAATAAACAACAAAAATCCCGTATTTTGACATGTTTGAACATTGTCACTGTCAAATTTTCAAGATTTTTTTTTTGTTTGAAAACGGGAATTTTTTTTTTGTTGTTTATTGCTGCAATTACGGAAATATTCAGGTGTCATTTTTGTTGTTGTTGTTGTTTGTCGTTGATCAACAAAAGGAAGGAAATCAATTTCAATGGTAATTTTTTTGTGTAAGTAAGTAAGAAAGAAAGAAAAAAGTAACTTTTCGTCGTCGTCGTCGTTTAGTTTTCAATGACTAATATTAACACAGGTAATAATTACCTCCTTCCTGAAATCAAATCTTATTATTTATTTATTTATTAAACGAACATAAATGAAGTGTTAGTGCAAGTGTGTTTTTTTTCATTTCAAGGATTCTATTTCATTTTTTTTTTTGTAATTTATCTTTTTTTTCTGAGAAAACTTTCTGGTAATATTTTTTTCTTTGCCGAAAAGTTTCTTTATTTTAAAATTTTAAAATACTTACTATTAGAACTTGTAAACAGAATTATAGTGATGATTAAAAATAAAGCCAAAATAATTATACCAATAATAATGATTATCATACGACGTTCCCATTGATGACGTTGATGAAATTTTTTCATTGCTAATTGAATTAATGAATTCTTTGGTGTTGTTGTTGTTGTTGTTGGTATTGTTGTTGTTGCTGTTGTTGTTGGTGACATGATTGATGAATTTCAGCAGCGGAAAAATTCTTTGGTAACAGAAAAAAACAAGACTAGAATCTTCCAATGATCAACGTAACGGATTATGATGAAATCAATCAATCGATTGTTCGATAAGCATTTTTTTTTTTTTTTTTTTTTCGTTTTTCAGTGTTACAGAAACAGAAGAATTCAAAGTCAAATTGGTTTGATTTCAAATAAACAAGAAACAAAAATGAAACAAAAATAGATCTTATTTTTTTGTTGTTGTTGAAGAAAATCAAAGCAACAAACCATGACCACAATCAAACACCATACATAACCAACCACAACCATCAACAACGATAACGATAATGATTGTGTGGTGAACAAAACAAACAGCGAAACAACAACCAAAAAATATTTATCTTCGATCCTTGAATTGTTTTTTGGTTTGTTAAAAGTTATGGATAGCTATGTAGATGATCTGCTACTGGATTGAATTGTTTGTTTTTGTTGGTTAGTTGTTTGGCTGGCTGGTTGATCATTATAAGATTACCTTGATGATTATCTTGTTGCTTGTTTGTCTATCTATCTATCTCGTCAAACGAAGAAACAGAAGAATTTTTTTTTTTTTTTTTTGTTTCAAATCTTATTAAACCGACAAAATTCAACGGAAAATCAAATTTAAACAAAGTAAGAAATCAAAAAAAAGATTGAGAAAGAAATCAAAAAAAAAATTTTTTTTCATTTGAAACCAGAAAAGAGAGAAAGGATTATGCGCGCGCACAATTCATTTTTTTCATAAGAAAAAGTTTCAATTTTTTGTTGTTATTGTTATTGTTGATGATGATGTTCGTAATATATATTTTTTTTACGTTCATGCATGCATGTGTGATCATTGAAGCGGTAATCAAAACAACAACAATCCATTTGGATCGATTTTTTTTTGAATTAATAACCTCACACACACACCTTTGGTGATGATTGTTGATTGTTCCAACATCATTAATATCATTAAATTGAATAAATATGGATCATTTCGATTGATTGATTGATTGCGAGAGAGATAGATAGATAGAAAAAGTCAATCAACCGAACCAATTCAATGATGATGATGATTATCATCATTAATATTAAATCAATTTTTGTTTAAATAAAAAAGTTCATTTTGGTAATTTGGAATAACGAAATAAAAAACAACAACTGAACAAGATTTTTCTCACACACAACATTTGAATTATGGATTGCCCAATCCAATCTAGCAAAAAAAAATTGACAATTTTTTTTGAAAATTTTTTTAATTCATTTTTTGATGAAATGAAAATTACAAAGTAAACAGAGAGTCAGAGAGAGGGGAGAGTAAATTAAATTTGAAAATAAAGATCAATTATCGATTACAATGATCAGCTAAACATTGTTCAGTTAAATAAAGTAAAAATTCAAAATCAACATCAGTTAATGAACGCCAAAATTGTCGTTGTCGTGCCCAAATATCAGCAGAATATTGTGGTGATGATATACCAGTTAAAATTCTAGCAATTTTTCTTGCTGTATCTAAACCTTGATCATAAAATTGTTGAATAAATTCAGTAATTTTATATGAAATTGCAGCATAATCATCATTTCTCATATCCATTAAACAAGGTAATGAATAATTTATTGATTTTCTATCCATTGTTGAAAATGTTTTTTCAATTTCATTGGTTATTGATTCGGTACCAAAATAAATTTGATTTAAAAATTCTTTTAAATTATCTGATTTTTCCAATAATTTATCATCATCTTTACGTTCTAAACTATTCAGACGAAATTCTGATAATTTTTGATATGTATAACGTAATTTTAATATTTCTTGTTGTTCAAATTTTATCATACGTTTATAAACTGAATCAATAATATTTTCTAATTGTTTATTTGATAGTACACCAGGTGAATCAAAATGAAATGAATAATCGGAAAAACGTATACCCAATTGTCGACGATATTTTCGTTGAATCGATTTCAAATGTTTACGTATTGACCAAACATCTTTTGTCATTAATCGTGCAACATCAGCAATTGAAAATGTAAAATTTGTATTTGAATTCCATAATCCATTTGATGATGATGATGATGATTGTTGTTGTTGTTGTTGTTGTTGTCGTCGTCTTTTCATTAGAACATCAGCATGACGAAGAATATCATCTTTTTCAATTAATTTTTTAAGAAAATCTTCATCATCACTAAAATTAACAATATGACATATTGAATTAAATGAACTATGTACTTTTATAGCAAACGATTGTTGGCCATTCAATTCACCATTGATATCATTCAGTTCATTATTTTTATTTTCTAACATCATTAAAATTGTTAAAAGAACTTCGGATTTAATATCGGTTTCAATTTCGGTAGTAAAAATTGGTAATGCAACTGGATGTCTTGGACAATCAATTTTAACATTATCATCATTATTATTATCAGTGTTTAAATCTTCAAAAATTTCAACCAAACGACGACAATGACATTGTTCATAAACAAGATGTATAAATTTTGAAATATTTTCACGATCAACACCATTTGCATAGATAAAATTTTGTAAACGATAAAGATCTGAATAATTATCATCTAAAATTAGATGACAAATAGCTGGATGACCATCACGTCCAGCACGACCAATTTCTTGTACATAATTTTCAAAACTTTTTGGCATATCATAATGTATAACAGCCATAACATCTTTTTTATTAATACCCATACCGAATGCAATTGTAGCAACAACAATACGTAATTTATTTTGTAAAAAACGTCGTTGAATATCACGTCGTTGTTGTGATGAAAGACCTGCATGATAACATTCAGCAAATGATTCAGTTTGACGATAATTTTTTTCAAATTGTAATGATGTTCTTATGTATGATGCTAAATGTTCACAATCATCACGTCTAGTACAATAAATAATAATCGATGTTAATTCCATAAATGGTGATTGTTTTAATAAATTTACTAATGTTTTCATTTTATTTGTTGGTGATTTTGATACAGTTAATATTAGATTATCCGGTATTCGTGTATGACCGATAACATCATTTTTCTGATCAATCAAAAGATTTTTACAAATATTTTCAACCATTTCTTTAGTAGCGGTTGCTGTTAATGCCAATACAGTACGTATATTTAATTTTGTTCGTATTGATTCATATAATTGTAAAAATGATGGACGAAAATTTGTCGACCATGATGCAATACAATGTGCTTCATCAATACAAACAAATGCAATTTTTGGAAATGATTTAAATGGAATTGATTGAAATCCATTTACTAAACATTCTGGACTAAGGAATAAAATTTGTGCACGATATTCAATAATATCCGAAATGGCTGTTGCATTTTCACGTTCATTTTGATTTGAATTAATACAAACACCACGTAATTTCGATGGTAAATTACGTATCTGATCTTGCATTAATGATATTAATGGTGATATAACCAATGTAATTGAACGTAATCTATTCCAATAAGCCAATGCAGCAGTCTGATAGCAAATAGATTTACCAAAACCAGTTGGTGCAACAAGTAAACAAGAACGACCACATATAATTCTTTTAATTATTTGTCGTTGTTCCATACGAATATAATCATTACAAATGGAAAAATAAGTTGACATTAATGTATATTCAACTTCATGATAATCTAAATCATTATAAAGACCATTATTACAACCAAGATCAAATGATTGATCAAAACTTGAATCTAATGCACCATCACCGGTTTGATCTTCATCAAATTGTACTGAAAGACTAGGTATATTATCGCATTCTTCTTCAATATGATCATTTGATCCACATTTATAACATTTATTATCTAATTTTGAAATCATACGATTTGCTTTATATTGTTTGAATTTATTTTTTTTCGAATTACGAAAACGTGATTGTTTTTGATTTACATAGAAACGTTTTTTACGCATTTGTAAACGACGAAAATTATTATTGATTGATTGTTTCTTTTTTGTCATTGTTGTTTTCTTTTTTGCTATACGATCCTGATTGATTGATAATTGATTTGAAACATCAGTCAATTTTTTCTTTACTTTTTTCGGTTCATCATCATCATCAACATTATCAGGATTAATACTTTTTGCCGATGATGATTGTTCTTTGCCGGAATTCGATGGTCGATCATTATCATTGTCATTACGTTTTGGTTTTTGTTTCGATAATAAACTAGAATCTAGAATCATTTTTGTTTGATAAAATTAATTTATGATTTGAATTGGGAAAATTTGAAAACAAACCTGTACTTGTTGATTCAAAATCTAATGTTTTAACATGATCAAAAAACGAATATGGATCAATTGTCGGTGGTTTTTTACAATCATCATTATCATTATTGCTTTCATTATCATTATTTGCACGTTTATGTTTGAAAATTTTTCGTTCAGTCGTTGATGATGATTTAACTTGTGAAATTGTTCGATGACGTTTAGATGGTGAACTAGGACATTCTTCATCCAACATAAATATTGATCGTTTATTGTTATTGCCGGAAACATTTTGCTGTAAATTATTATCATTATCATCATCATTGACTTTATCAACATTATTCAATAGATTTTTTATTGATTCATTTACAGTATCCAGATAATATTGATCATCCAGATCTTCAAATGCATTTGAATTATCATCAAGTTGAGTTGATGATGATTGTTCGACGGATTCTTGTTGTTGTTGTTGATCCCCAACATTAGCAATGTCACTTTGTTGTTGTTTTGATTTGGTGGAAATATTTTTCAATTTTTCAAGCTGTCTACGACGACGATATCTTAATGAATAATGATACCATGGATCTTTTTCAATTTCATCACGAATATATTGTTCTTGAACAATACGTATTTTTTCTCTTGCTTTATTTAAATCGAATCGAATTTTTGTCGGTGATAATGATGATGATTTTGAATTTGATTTCGAATTCGAATCTTTCGTCGATTTAGCAGAATTCTGTTGACATGATTTATTCAATGATGATGACCAAACTTTTGTTGTTGTTGCTGTTGTTGTCTTAGGTTTATTCGATGACATCATTTAAAATTTCTTCGTTCAATTTAAATTATCAAGATATTTTAAAAATTTTATCAAAAAAAGAAAAACAACGACGTTGTTAGTTTGTCGTTGAGTGTTGTTATCACGAATTTTTTGGCGCGTTTTAAAAAACGAAGCCACAAATTACAAACGTCTAGCGGCAATAAAATTTGTAAAAATATCCCGAAAAAAATAATGCAAAACCGAGAAGAAAAAGCATAGCAGGATTCAATGCTTCAAACAAAACAAAAATTTCGCTTTTATCAATGATTTTCGCTTATTCACAATATATGTGCTACTAGCTAATGCTAATCCGCCTTATAACAAACAACAGAAAGAAAGAAAGAAAAAAATTTTTTTGATATGCCGGTCTCCATTGATAATGCTACTACTACTTTAGTACTATGTATACATAAGCTTATGTGAATGAATAGTGAGCAAGCACACCGCCGCCGCCACTGTATGAAATAACAAAAAATTTTTTTTTTTTTTTTGATTTCAATTTTTATTAAATACAAAAATTTGTTTCAACAGAAAAATCCTAAATCAAAGAATTTCATCGATAAATTTATCAACTGCAGAAAAATAGGCGAAATTTTTTTCTTTCATTTTTTGTTTCTTTCAAATATCCATTGTAACTATTTATCATCATTGTAAAACAATGATGATGAAATCAATAAAATCTTTGTTGTTTTCAAAATCATTCGGTTATATTGATTTATTATTTACATTGTTAATAATAATTATATTGATTGATCAACCGAATGTTTGTTGGTCACGTATGGTGGATAAAAAAATTTATCATCAAATACCGGTACAAAATTTTTGTTTCCTACGATTTAATGCTACTAATCAGATTGGCTGTAGTGGTAAATATTTTTTTTAAAAATTTTTATGAATTTTTTGAAAAAACTTGATAATAATTCTTTTTTTCTAAACAGATTCAAAATTTGGTAATGAAGGTTTAATCAAAATTATTAATAATGATAATGATTTGAATGAAATTAAAAATGGCCATATGGCCTATGTTCCTGTGATAACTAGTAAACAATTTAATTAGTAAGTCTTCTTTTTAATAAAAATCAATAATCAATCAATTTGCTTTATTGTTATGTTCATTTGTACAAAAGTACAACATTAATGGCCTTTAAAAAATCTGATAATGTTGCTGGCGTTATTGTTTGTGATAATGGTCGACCTGAATGGGGTTTTTCATCCGATCATTCATGTCCAAATCAATTGTTTGATCTTTATACTAATGATAATGAATATGGATTTTGTCGTAAAATTCAATGGAATAAACCGAATAAACAACATTATGATAATGGTTTATTATTTGAACATTGGCCATTTCCAATATTTTTTATTCGTAATCAAAATGATATCGATTGGTTATTGAATGTAAATATTGATTTTTTTTAAAGAATTTTTCGATTTCATTTTAATTTTTTTTTGATCAGAAAACTGATGAACATCAAAATTGGCCAAAATTAGCAGCCGAATTTACTGCACAAATGCATGGTGCAGTTGATTCAATTACCTGTACACGTCGTTCAATATTAAGCCAAAATTCATGGTTTTCATTAATGCCAACTACATATTGTGAACCATTAGGTGGTATCAATATTTATACACATACATTTGATTTGAATAATTTAAAAACAATACCGGATAATTCAGTTATTGTTTTATCAACACGTTTGGATACATTCAGTATGTTTGATCAATTAGCACCGGGTGCTGATTCAGTTATGTCATCATTAATTACAACATTGGCTATTGCTCAATTATTATATCGACCTGAAATTCAAACCAAATTAATCAATACTATTAATCAAAGATCATTATTAATTGCTTTATTTGATGGTGAAGCATTTGATTATATTGGTTCAAGTTCAGCTGCATTTCAAATGAAAAATCAAATATTTCCATTACCAAGAAATAATTCTGTAGAAAAATCATTACAATTTAATATTGATAAAATTTATCAATGGATTGAATTTGAACAAATTGGCCCACATGAAATATCGGATAAATTAGATCTTTATTTACATAAAAATCCTGGAACCACCGATAGCCAACAATTAATAAATATAATTCAAATGGAAAGTAAAAATTTCAATGATTTACAAATAAATGAAACTCCCAACGATATGCCATTACCACCATCATCGATACAAAGTTTTCTTAAAATGGTAACCCAGTCTCTTTTTTTTACTAATGAAAAATTTTATTTATAATGATGACATTTTTATTTTTTTATTTTACAGCGTAAAAATATTGAACATGTTGTCGTTACTAATCATCGTAATGAATTTATTAACAAATATTATAATAGTTTTTTTGATGATGGTTCAGATATAATGAATTCAAAAGATTTTAAACAATCATATTTACAACGAATCAAATCAATTGCTACATTATATTCACGTGTTATTTATCGATCATTAACAAATGAACAATTGGATCTAAAAGAAGAAGCCAGTGATGAATTGATTTCAATGTTAATGGAATGTTTCCTATACAATTCAAATTGTAAATTATTTTCCATCATTTTACAATCGGTTAATAAAACAATCGAATCAAATGATGATGATGATGAAAATAATCAAATTGAACCACCATATCCAAGTTATGTTAGTGTTTATCAAGCTGATCCACGTACAAAAATTCTTCGACAATATATTAAACGTATTTTAAATTATTATTCTGGTCAAAATATGAATGTATCATCATCCGATGAATGTATATCAATGGCTAGATCAGATCATGTAAGTTTAATTAATTAATTA